>NC_051132.1:8118990-8418990 GCF_014839805.1 Manduca sexta
CGAAATTATATTCTTTCTATATTAGAAAAATTTAATATGAAGGATTGTAAGGCCGTGGATACTCCATTAATTAAAAGAATATGGAAAAAAAGAATGGATGGTCAAGTCGGTGAGTCTTATCCTTATCAAAACTTAATAAGGATGCCTCATGTTATCTAGCGGTAAACACACGACCAGACATCGCTTACGCCACGAGCTATTTAAGTCAATTTAATACGTGTTTTACTAAAGAACACTGGAATGCTGCTAAAGGATTCTGCAATACCTAAAAGGTACCTAAACTATTCATTGGTTTACAGGGAAGAATAGAGAGAACCTTTAAAGGGTTTTTGTGACGCAGACTGGGCAAACTGTCCAATCGACAGAAGGTCATACACCGGTTATGTTTACAAGTTAAGTGGAGGTCCAGTATCATGGGAATCCAAGAAGCAACCTACTGTTGCGTTAAGTTCGACCGAGTCAGAATATATGGCATTAGCGTCTGCCACGAAGGAAGCGTGTTACTTACGTCGGTTTTATATACGAGATAACAGGTATACTTTGTTCAGTTAACTTAGCTTCTGACAGCCAAAGTGCCATTAATCTTGTTCGAAATCCTGTACACCACAGCAGGACGAAGCATATAGATACTAGGTTTCACTTTATTGGGAAAAGGTATCTAATAATATTGTTAAGTTAGAATATATAAAAAGTAACATGCCTGCTGATGTACTAACGAAGGCCCTCGGACCTCTAGCACACAAACGATGTGTAGTTAACTTAGGTTTAGAAACTTAATTATTTTATTTGTTTTGTTTCTGTCACAACTGCGATTAAGGGCGGCTGTTGGAGATTGTAACCTTCGTCGTGACTTATTATTTTTTATATGTTCTATTTTTAGAACTAATTGTATTTTGTTTGCCATAGTTACTTCCCTTTTAGTCCGAAATAAACACTCATGTCAATAACATCTTTTTACTAACTTTATTTAATTACTAAGAACATATACCATATTTACAACCAGAGATTTTTTTGTTTGACGAGCTAATTTTAGGAACTAATAAACCGATTTTGTTTTTTTTTTCGCTAATAGGTAGATATATATACTTATGAGTGCTACACGCTACTTTTAATCCCGGAAAAAAATTCACACGCGTGAAATTGCAGGAAAAAGCTATTTTGGTATAATGGAGTGAATAATAGATGTGATGACAGGTTCATGTTAATAATACTAACAGCTAGGGTGGATGTGCTTTGTATTGTGCCAAGAAAAATATATCTCATTCCTTTTTTATTATACATGAACAGAAAAGTGATCTTGTTGCACCTAATGTGAAGTGAAGTCCAATAGAATGTTGACTGACGCGAAATAATTCCTTCAGCAGTCTACACAATTATGCCAGCCTGTTGGAACCGGATATACACACACTGATCCCCGAATGCGACACACCTGCGTGTGCCATTATGGTGGTTTTTAATAACTAGTGTATGGTCGCTATCCGGGAGTATATGTCGTGAAATTGCAATCTATGTCGTTAAGTAATAAGCTATCCTTAGCTACCAGTATTCCTATACTGCAGTTAAAAAAATGCGTTTATATTTTTGAATTTTTTTAGTACCTTCAGTGTGCGGAACCCTCACCTTGTTCGACTCGCACTTGACCTGTTTTTTTCTCTTTGTCTTCGAGGCGACGTCGTGAATATGTTATTATATTTCAGTGTTATGAGTAAACAGGTGTTGGGGTGGTGAATTTTTGTTTTATATTTTTCAACATTTGTCGACGTTCGTGTCATTTTCAATTGGAAACAAATTTTTATTTTGCATTTTCCTTTGTCATGTTTTTTTTTTTCGATTTATTATAAGTGTATGTTATGGACTGTATATGATTAAGTATTTATCGACTTTGGCTTGTACATAGAGCAGACTTCGTTTAAGAGCTGTCAGTTGTCGTGTCTGTATAATATTGTTAATTGCAAATTAAAATTATGTGAACTTTCGGAGGAGATGCACAGAATCATCAATTTGATTATAAAATCAACGAAAAAATATCGACATTATAAAAAAATTGAAACAATCAAAGTCAAACAAAACAAACTCGGGAATAACACTCACGAATAATCATGCAACCCTATTAGTGCCAAAAAAAATTGCCTTAGTATTTCCTGAGATTAGTGCGTTTAGGAAATTCAATCTTGGGAGATTTTAGACCTAACTCAAATCTCGTTACACCACGGAGGAGATTTCGTTCCCGCGAGAACGAGATTTCATTACTTACGCGCGTTCAAACAAACAAACCCTTAAGTTTTATATATAGTATAGATTATAATTCTGCTAAATTTCACAGATTGCGCCGTTTATTAACAATATGCCTTAATGTTAAACCAAGAGGTTTTAAAAATATATACACTGACAAATCTGGCTGAACCATTTGAATTTAAATGGGCAGTTACAACGAAGAGCGTGTTATCATTGTTTTATGTGACAAAATATAATTTTAGTGCAAGTTAAGAGAAGAAGCGATGTACAAATAAGTACCTACTATATCGATACAATGTGCACAATTCAATAATTTTGCAGATTTTGTGTGTGATTTTCGTGCCTAGCCGGGAGTGGACCGGACTGTCGAGACGAATGTCTGTTGGTTCAAAACCCAAGGGTACGCACCGTTGAGTTGTATAAAGTACGTGTGTATTCTTTGTGAATTATTGATTAGTTTAACGATGAAGGATAACATCACGAGGGCACCTGCATACCTGAGAAGTTCTCTATAAGAATTTTGATAGTATATGAAGTCTGTCAAGCCGCACTAGGACAGCGTGGCGGACTAAGACCTAATCCCTCTCAGTAGTAGACGAAGCCCGTGCCCAGCAAAGGGACACTATGTAAGGGTAAGTATATGTAAGTATAGGGCTTATACTATTATATTAGATTATTTTTCCGATACTTTATCTTCTAAACTCATGGGGGGCATTGCCTTACTATTAGGCATGGCCCTCTTCTACTATTGGGTGGGTAAACTATAGAATCTGGTAAAACTTTTTCTAATTTTGAATTTACATAAGCTGCAGCATCTTTACAATGTTTAACGTAATTAAAATATATCAGTAACTCTCCAAATCACTAATCGTATATCCTAAACAGAAATCGATTTTAGAGAACACGGCTCATTTCCAATATAAAATAGGTTTTAAGGCAAAGCAAATATTATGAAGTTAAACTTATACTACTTCCTAGTTTCAATTTTTTAACTATACTCAGTACTCAATAGTCTTAATTTATTTTAGTCCGCACTTTAAGTAATTAACTAGTATAAGGGCGCAATGTTTAGGAATACAATCAACTTTTTATGCTTGTATATTTTTTAATAATCTTTAATTTTGATTGTAATCTGTTTTGTGTCTTATTTTAATAAAAAAAAAATAGTTTCACCAAGAATTTTCTTTTACAGAACAACCGCTTGTAATTCGGGGCACACAGTGGTCATAAAACGTGCCGAGGCCAAATTCATCCTACACTGGCATAATTATTAAATTTATTGACACGATACCGCATTATTGTGTTGTAAATGTAACTTAGTTTTAGATAAGGTTATATTTCTAAACACTGGAAACAATTTAGAATGTTAAAGATATACAAGTATGAACGGAAATTACTCTGAAGTAATTATGATTTGAGACTTCAATAATATATCTGTTAGCTTGAACGTTCTGTTTTTAAATTTTGTCAAAGGTTTTGTTAGGATTAAGAAAGCTTTGGTTTATTTTTGCAACGTATTTGTTATTTTATACAGAGCCCAAAAGAAGTGCCATAGTTCCGACGCCATGACCAGAGAGAGAGAGAGGTAAAGAGAATAATACATTTAATAATGGGTCATGACATTGGCTATGAACCGTTTTGCCTTTAACAAGTGTGACGTCAGCTAGTAGACTGGCTTAAAAAATATAGTCTGTGAGAGTATATTATATAACCCAGATTAGCAAGAGCGACGGGCAATAGAAAGAAAAAAAAAGGTTTTTGATTATAAAATCGTGGAATTGTTGCAATAATTACTGTAATTACATTTTGTTTAATTTAATGATTTTATTTGTATTGTATTAAAGTACAGGAGAGTTACATACAATGTATGATGCGTTCTTTCGAGCCTAGTCGCTCTTCTGTTATGTCGATTGATTGCCGTCTGAAGGAACAAAGAGTGCACCAGTGGATTGCGCACAAATTTGCGCACTATAATCTCCTAAGTACCTGGTTGATCTCCGCTGTGATTGGCCGCCGTAGCCCAAATTCGGGTAAGTTGTATTATTAATGAATGAATGAATACTTCCTATATATAAAGTATTTTTCAATCAAATACCTATAATTTATTCGGTTATGAGGGTCGAATATTGCTTTACTTACAAACGTTCCAAAATAGCACCATTTCCGCGCGTAACTGAGTTGTGGTTACTTTGATGAGAGATAATAAATACGTAATATAGTTCGATATTTTATTCGGCTTTTATATTATGTTTATTTTACATTGAATCCGCATATTTTTACATTCTTAATTGAGACACCATGATACCTTCAACTATCTTTTAACTGCGGCTTTGCCCGCGTCAAAAAGTACTTCCGACATTAATATTTTCTGGAATAAATATTACTCTATAGTACTCAAGACTAATATAACTTTCAAACAGTAAAAAATCTAAATCGGTTTAGTAGTACCTTAGATTAGCACGTTCAAACAAACTCTTCAGCTTTATATATTAGTATAGATACATACAAATTTGACTTATTAAGGAGAAAAGTTATAAATCTAATCAATAAAACATCATAAAAGAACATTAATAAAACTTATTCCAATGAGTTAACAAAAGTATGAAACTATGATCTTATTTTATCTTAACATTTATTTATCTAGCAGAAACACTCAAAGAAAACTTGTTCTAAACGAAATATTAAAATGCTGACAAGTTAAACAACCTCGCGCGGTTTCGTCTGCTTATAAAATTGCCTTTGTGGACTTGCTAAGTTTGACGTTTTGCGGTTAAGCTAACGTTCGGTTATTTATTGAGTACTTATAACTTTGCCGAGTTTTCGTTTTGGACTTTGACCATTATTGTTTGGATATTATGGTTTTAATAATGTAATATTGTTTAATAAACATAACAGATTCAGCTGGTGTAAATTTTTCACTTTTATAATCAAAACGTTGTTTAGAAACATTTATTTATATTATAAAATTTGTTAATTTAATTACATTCATCTTCTTTGATTAAAATACAATATATTTACTAGACATAACAAATTAGTATATTTATGCACAGCAAAGGGAATCCTCTGCACCTGATAAGTGGAGTGGCGTCCAATAGAATGTTGACTGACGAGAAATGATTACGTCTCGCCAATTGACATAATTATGGCGGCCTGTTATGAGCATATATACATAAGATTTAACACATTGTGTGCCGCGGTCGCCATCGAGATGGATATAAAATATAGGTATATTTTATCACCAGCATAAGTATTTTAAAAGGACTATATAACTCGAAAAGTGCGAAATATTTGGCTGAATAAATAGTTATACAGTTTAGTGTATAGCCTAGATATTAGAGGCATTTTATAAGCTATATTATATTTATTATTATTTATAACTAGCTTTTGCTCGTGGCTTCGCCCGCCTGAAGGAGTTATTCGGGATATTTTTTTTCCGACTTACTTGATTTGTAGCCTATGTGTTATTCTGATGTATAAACAATATTACTATAAAGTTTCATCCAAATCCGTTCAGTAGTTTTTTCGTGCAAGAGGAACAAACATACATCCATCCTCACAAATTTTCGCATTTACAATATTAGTAGGATATATTCAAGTCATATAAAAATAAATATGTATATTATATTATAACCTCTGTTTTTCTATGTAACGATATAATATTGTAATATAACCTCTATTTCTTATGTAGCGATACGATAACCTGATGGGGCCTACTAGGTAAAACCGTAGGTATCTCAGAACAAAACTTTATTAATATTGTTTAAAATGAACAATTTTAATCTAAAACCTGCGAAGCCGCGACCTGTATACAGTTGCCAAATTCCGAGGTTCGCGCCTCAGCACATTTTACATTTTCGAAAGAAGGTAACTTTGCCAGAGTATTAATTAAAACTTTTTAACTTTACACTATTGTTTTATTTTGTTTATTGTGTAATGAGACGTTTGTTTTGCGACATGGAGTATTAGATTTACATTAATATTTAAGAGGCAAATTTTGTGAGTTCGTTTGTGATAGAAATTTGGCAGAGTAAATAACGCCTTTAGAATTTAATAACTGGAATACACAGAGAGCTCGATATATCATTGGAAATATTTATTTATTATTATCAGAATTTACAATACATCGAATGTATTACTTTTTTTGTTATTTTTCATCGTTATAAAAACCGCTAATACATACAATATCAGCCAGCTACATTGATACATATAAAACCTTCAACAGTTTGCTGGAAGTGAAACTGTTTTAAATTTGTTTCATAGCAGAAATCTACAACGGTCGCAATCGACTATGATTTATTTGATTACATTAACTACTTAGATGTGAATACGAATTCTATTTTATAATTGACTGATCCGACAGACGTTGTCCTGTCTTAACTATGTATGCACGCGCACATTCTGTCGATCGCTGACAGTTATGTAAAATTAATATTGTCGTTAAGTTTTCTTAAATTTTCTAATTTTCCGTACAATTTTTTGCATTTTTTTTTTCATAAGCACCTTCTCCTGATAATAACAAACACAACAAAAATGTGAAATCGGTCCAGCCGTTCACGCGTAATGGCGTGACCAAGGGAAATAGGGATTCATTTTTATATATATAGATAGTAACAGACACACAACTAGTGCATCCACTTTTCGCCATTTGTATTCTGATATGATAGGGTTGAACTAATTGCCATTTCGGGCTCAAATTCTAGACTTCAAACTGACACTGAGCAGAAAACCCCAATATCATTTATCGCCCCAGAGGGCGAGGGCGAAACCCGAGACGTAGTATAATCACAGTTTCAACCAACTACCTACGTCACAGTATTAATATCACGCATTAAATATAATATCTATTATAGAATGTTTGTTATGTTTATGTGAATGTTAAACATTTGACACAAGACTTTGCAGCCTTGTGGTTACGGGGTGGACTTACTACGAACGCTGCAGTCTTCGAAACGTCGGTAGAAAATTCGTTAAAAACTGCGATACAATACGTAAAATAGTTTTATTTCAATACTAAAGAACATTACAAATATTTCATAAAAAAATCGTTAAATGTGAAATAAAAGTGTTTGAATAAACACGACAGGTTTAAAAGAATCGTATATTTTTAACATCAGGACTGTGATCGCACTATGCGCACATGTAGTGATGTGCATTCAATAGATTCGTCCCGTGATAGAGGCGCACTCCCGGGAAATCACGGGATTGGTGTAAAAACGTACTCTTCCGAAGGCGCTTACGATATTGTGTGGATTATGTTATAAACTAACAGCGTTCATTGTTTTAAGCTAAGTTATCGAACTCGATGACAAGATTGGCAAAATAAAGATCCAGTACATGTGTCATATTCAAAAAATATTACCTGTTTTTTCTATTTTAAAAAAAAATAGTCCCTTTATTTTTATTAATAGTTTTTATCGACTTCTCAGAATGGCTCAATTCTAGCCAAATTGTATCAAAGTTTACAATGAAGGTATCTTTTATATGTATAAATAATATTTTATTAGCTTCAGAGGCAGGTGAGCTAATAATCTGCCTTATGGTGTCTCATCGATCCATTTACGTATTACAAACAACATAACATTAATATTTTATCGTAATATTTTTTACTAATTTACTTTTGAAAGCATATCTTTAGACAAAGTTTTATATTTATCTTATGTTTATTAAACAATGCCGAATCAGCTGAGCACAAACTTTTGAATGACAGTTTAAGCAGCTAAGCTTAATTTATTAAATAGTTCAATGCATTAAATGTCTAATTGAGATCTCACTCAAAGTTGACATTGATTTTATTTACAGCCCCAAGATACTTCCACACATTGACGTATATTCTATACACGCGAACGTCCATATAAACTATTTGTTCAAAATCTGAACTAAAATGGCAACCAAAACGTCATTGTTATAACCATTTTATTCACTTGAACAACAAATAATTTTACTTATTTGACTAAATATTTTTTATTCACATCCAGGTTTAAACTTAGACTCGAGTTTTATATTATAAGCGCCGCTCTTACACAACCACTAGCTGTCAATATTGACACTATATTAAAGTCAGTGTGAATGGATTGCAGTTGAATTCAGTTGAACACAGTGAACGTTCGGAATGCTAAATCTAGTACACAGTACATATACAGGGTCATTTTGACATCGCGTTACTAAATAAAACCACATACTTATTTACTTGGAAATAAAACTTTACAATAAGTTACTTGAGCCTTAAATGTAAAAAGAAAAAGTGTAAGTTTCGAACAAAATAAATATTAATAAAAAGTAATTTTATCTTTACGCGCCCTAAAGCCACTACTACTACTCTAAGAGAATTCGTTGCAGAGGCAACATCATACTCTCAGTCAGAAATACACTCACGCACACGCCATATACTACAAAATGATCAAAAAAAAATCAGAAAACTAAAACCAAGATATTTGGTGAAAATATTAGTTATTAATGGATGATTTTTGGCACAATGTCAGCAAAGGTGAAGACGAGTATGTGGTTACATTTAGTAACGCAATGTCAAAATGACCCTTCCAAATTCATGAAGTAAAATTCGCTTACGCCAATAACTTGGCAACTTACTAACCGTCGTCGTCGACGTCTCCAGCTATATTAGCAACGACCGGTGTGTCGCTCAGGTGATTTTTCTCCACTAGTTTTATCACTTTGTTCATGACATAACCCAGTCTACAGAGTGGGAATAGCGCGATATTACCGTCGAGTTCGCGAATTTGCATTTTTCAAGGTACTGTGAATTTTAAAGAAACGTCTCTTTGTTCTTTGTCAGGTATATTTTATTTGACGTCTGCTATAGGGAGGTTATTTAAATGCATTTGAATAAAATGTTGCATATTATAATTTCTGCTTCTGAATATTGCATAGTATGCACGTTACAAAGGGAATTTAATGGGTACGTTAAAGTGGTTGTGTCCAACTGCCATTGCTCTAGATCATTCCAACATTTTAAATTTAGTACCTGTTCAGTTACCTGACTATATTTTTGAGTATATTTCATTCGCTTCGAAACCACATTTTATAGTGGAAACATGCGCATTCACATGTCTCGAAAATATGAATAAATATTTCTTCAATATATCTTTCCACAGCTTATACTCTCGCCTTTCTATCTAAGGAATCAATAATAACGCCAAAGAAAAATAACCAATCTTTTCCCTATACAGAAACGACATTTAATCCTTTCCGTGTTGAACGCATTTCCCCGACAAAATGAATCGAATCGCGTAAAGGATATGTGTTTCAATTTTCTCAAAGCTACTTTTTCTCTGAACTAATATCGTTAGATAGGGTCCTTGCTTCGTCTCCCCGATATCGAACAAACACTGTTATTACGTAGTTATAATTTTGCTTTCTAGGTTTTCTTTAATGTATGCTCATATAACGAGTACCATATCGTCAAAGTAAACGTGAACTGTTTACTATAGGGAAATGTTAGGATTTTTAAGGACGTTTCTGCAGCGGCGAAGTGGCCTTATTATACTGTTTGGTCTAATTTTACTAGATAAAATACGAATCATAAATTATAAATTCAAATATGATTAATCTAAATGTCTTTCTCTGGCGGAATGGTTGTGGTTGGTGGACCGTTTGAAAAATTGGTTGCAACTTTTGCGAGACTTCTTCATCTCTCTCTACTCATGGCTACTAAACTAAATGTAAATATTGCTAAACGAATAAAATCCTAAATCCAGCATTTTAATTCGTTGAACATCGTTTCGTCATTCCAACGGACCAGAATAATTATTTCGACTGTCTATTCTTCGACTTCTATTGGAACCTACTCCACCGATATTAGGTGCAATGGAGCCACTTTGCTGTGTTCTTATAAAAAAGACAACCACCTTTATCATCAAAGACTTTTCCTTTCCAGGCATATGAATAAATGGTATTGGTATTGTCATCGTAGATTCGCCTAGTCGATAACTCGTCGAAAATGATTTCGTTCCGGAATGATAAGCGAGCGCCGATTTCTATCTTGTCATTAATTAAACGAAACGCAATCCTATATATTGCGTACAGTGGTTGTCACGACAAATAGTGACGTAGATTCTACATTATAGTTTACAATAATAAGAGCTGACCAGAAAAATAAAAAACTTTGCCATGTTGTACTATAATGTAAATAAAACTATGGCAAAAATTTTATCACTATATGATTTACTTTCTAAGAATGTATTGTAACTGAATATCACAGGCTTGAGATTTTCTCATGCTTGTGACCTATAATAGACGTTTATTGCTTCTTTGTAAAGTTCTCTGTTAAACTGTGAACAGTGGTGTTGGTCACATGCTTATTAATGCAGTACATATGTAAATTTACTCTTTATTTATTTAATGTGTAACTGTTTTCTGTTCCTCTTGAACGAAATAAAATATTAATCAAATTTCTCATACTGATAACGTCAACAAAATCGTTTTAGTAGTTCCTGAGATTAACACTGTGAAACAAACAAACTCTTCAGCTTTATATTGGTATATATGGTGGAAATTTCAAGATCTAATTGAAAGACTACCGCACGGGCCAATTAAGCAACAAAGGTGGCTTTTCTGGTATATTCGAGAGAATTAACAAATCAAAAGTCAAACAAAATAAAGGCGATAGACAATTCAAATGCTCCGATAACTTAATTAGAGATCTAATGATCCGGCAACGCTTTGTCTGAGCGAATCGATGCGAACAAAACGGGGTCTAGCGTTCAACGATTTAATAGTTTTTGATTTTATTTCATTACTTGCTTGTGATCTTTGTTGGAAATATTTGAATACTGTTTTCTCCATGTTGTTAAATTTGAATAGAATGATAATTGTCAACTTATTGGTTAGACATGTTGAGTTTAAATCTATACATATTAGAAAATAAAGTCCCCTTTTCTGTCTGTCCGTATGTTATCGATTTCCTAAAAATCTACTGAACGGATTTTTATTAAATTTGGTATGGCGATAGATTAAGCATAGAGCGCTTATAAGCTTCTTTCTATTCTAAAATATATAGCGGAGCTTCATCCCGGAAAACTCCTTCAGGAGGATGAAGCCGCGAGCAAAAGCTAGTAAACTAATATTTTGTTTTATGTTAAACGTTAGGAATGTCCTAGATTTGTACGGAAATGTATGTGATGGGACTTTTATCTTAAGAAAGGATATTCATACGCAGAGTTGGCAGTAAAAGGTAGCCATAAAGAGAAGCTCTGATAGCCCCACGCTAGTTTATTAGCTAGCTAAAGAATCCTTTTAGAAGATGAGGTGTTGAATACTTTTTCCTTATAATTGATAGCTTTTGCCTGCGACTCCGCCCGTGTGAAAAAAGGTTTTCTGTGATAAATATTTTCTTTGGATAAAAGTATCCTATAGAATTTAGGAATACTGTAGCTTCCTATTAGTGTTTTTTTCTGAGATTTACGCGTTCAAACAAATAATGTCTTCAGCTTTATATAAAATATAGATTAATTATAAAGTTTAGGAAATTAGAATACGATACTCCTTTGTTTGACTGCTTTTGTAGCGCGGTTTAGTGCCATTTCAAGCACAGTACAACCGCTCAGAAGTCCAGGGTTTGAAACTCAGCGTAGGCAGATATATCTGGTTTTTCAGTTCAGTATCAGCGATAATCTTGTCTCCTTAAATCAAGTACATACACATGGCAATGAGTGGGTACCCTGGTTTCATCTCTGCCTACCCCTTCGGCGATAACGATGTACTAAGCGATTTCTTTGTTTGATATAAAATCGAACTATACGATATATATAAAGTTGACCGACAGTGATAGAGAGATTTACAGCCCTGGTTTCTCTTGTACTTTTTAAATCTTCAATTATATTATTTGATGCCTGAGTGTCAAGAAATTAAAGGGAGCTAGCATGAATAGAGAAACTCGACGCGTAAGCACTACTGTCTGACGAAAACCAACACGAAGTAACAGACAATAGCTCTTTGACAACAGTGAAGATTTCTTTATGCTGTAAAAATACCATACTCAGAGAAAACCATTTCCATTCATAAAGAAAATGGCAGCAATGAGAATAATAATAAATTCTACGCACGTTACTACAAAATACTCCAAAGCGGCAAAACTCTATTTTCAGAATATAAATAATACCAAAGACATTAAACTATATAGTTAGTTATAGACCGGACATTATAGCTAAATTTTTGCTCCAAAAGTTATTAGCAATTGGTAATAAGTCGCTGTCTTATTTGAAATGTCCGTGAGACAAGATGTCCCAGCGTCCTGAGATATTAATACCAAAATAATATTTATAGAAAATATGCTTATATTTTTAATTAAAAACGTGCAAGTCATTATAGGAAAAAAATATGAAATATTTTACTGTTTTGCTATTTCACGGTAGATTGATCAACCATATAAGAGTAAAAATGTTGTATGACAATCTTCTCAATGTCCGCTCTTTATAAACTCTTTGAATAATAACAATTATAAATCAATCAAACGTCACGCCATAACTATAACTGACGGCTATTTCACGTCATTGAAATGTCAAGGGTAATAAATCGGTTGGGAAAATGTTTCTATCTCGCTTGACAAGTCAACAGTTAACGGGTTGTCTTAATTAATCAAGTATTTTTAGACAATATTCGTGTATAAAATTTTGATGGAGCGAGGGATAAACTGACGCGGATTTAATCGTTTCATATTATAATAAACTGAGTTAAGAAACTTAAAACATGAAAATTATTAAAAGTGTCATAGGATTATTAACATCATGGTCCAATTTGATAATTTCCAATACCTCAAATAAGTAGTATTGGTGTTGGTCTAAATGGCTTACTTAATTCAAAATTATAAATATACTTTTTTATCTATATATAAAAATGAATCCTTATTTCACTTGGTCACGCCATCACGCGTGAACGGCTGGAGCGATTTCACTATTTTTTTGTAGTATTTGTTATTTTCAGGAGAAGGTTCTTATGAAAGAAAAAAAAATAAGAAAATTTAAGAAAACTTAACGACAATATTAATTTTACATAACTATCAGGTTTGAAATAACTGTCAGCGATCGACAGAATGCGCGCGTGCATACATAGTTAAGACAGAAAAACGTCTGTCGGGTCAGCTACTATGGGATAAAAACAATTATACAATGCTAAATCCATTTAATTTCTTGACACTCATAGGCGTCACATAATATAATTTAGACTACCTAATTACATTACAATGTGATTAAAGTGATAGTGATTGAAGTGAACGCACTCATCATTCTCTAACGGTAGGCAGAGGTGCAATCAGGGCACTTAGTTTTTTGTCAATGTGTTCTCATGATTTGATGGAGCAAAAATTCCACCAAAAATTACACAAAGATCAACAATTATCATGTTGTACCTAAAAGTAAATATTACTATTGCATTATATTTCGTAGTTATTGTATTTAAGGTACCGTGTATTACTATAAGAGGCTGATTTGCATAGATTAGATACTTTAAAAAAGATATTTTTTGCCTGTAAAGTAATAATCATGAAAAATTCAAGTAATATTATTTATATAATTAAAAGTCAGTGTATAAACGTACAGGCAGTTGCGGTAATATCCAAATCAAAAAGTTCTTCCAATTAAAAAAAAAAGATAAAGTTCCACCCTTGCGCCGAACGACCACATCTGCCTCCGTGTACTGACCTAGATTTGAACCTGAAAGCCTGTGAAGCATCTGTTAGCTGGCATTTTTCACATCAAATTAGACTTTTTCCTAAAGCCGTAGAACTCAATTTCCCCTAACAGAATCCGAAGTGAATCTTTGTTTTTACCTTAACTGGAATATACTCTTATTTTAGCTCGTACAGTAATATTGTAACAGGGTGGGTTTATGCAAGAGATTACCTTTCTAATTATTAAAATAATTTGGCGAATACAAATATACTCAAGTATGTGTTTAATATATTAGCCTTTCCCGCTACAAAAATCCATAAATTAACGTAGCAATCCACAGCCTCATAATTACGGCATCAGCGCCATCTATTTAAATGATCATATTAAAAAAAATTATATTTGATAAGTTAGCATTTTAACCCGTCATGACTTGTCAAAATTTTATTTTCAAATATGTACAGGTAGCTGAATGTTTGCCGCCAAACATTGACAGCTACGCGTGTGACGGAAAAATAACCTTATTATGTAGTATATAAGGTTATAATCCCGTGACACACGCAAATGTCATGTAGCTGTCTTGGCTCGCCGGCGAGCCACGAGAGACCAAGAGTTAAGCAATGAATTAAGTCAAAACTCTGTACTTTTAATGTTACAAGAAATAAAAGGCTTTTTATTTTATTTTATTTTATTATTAAATATTCAATTATTTTCCATAAGAAAAAAAAATCAGGATAAAAGTAGCCTATATAATATGGATTCGGGATAATATGGTCTAGCCGTGTACCAAGTTTCGTCTGAATCCGTTCAGCTGTTTCTTCATTTGCTTTTTAAAAACATTCAAACATTTTGCAAAAATTCAAATTTCTAATATTAATAAGATAAGAAGATGTAATTGATGATGAGTCCCCCTTTATGAAAAGATTACCCAAATTCCGGTAGAAGGTCTTTTGTATGAGTGTGGCCGTGTGGGTAGCTACTACCGTAATATTCATTTCTACCGCCACGTTGCAGTGTCTAGACATTATTGTATTGCAGCCTGCGTAATTACTGGGCATTGTGAGACAATATCTAATGTTTAAGCGTGACGAGCGCAGTTGAGTGCCACGACGTATTTTGTGATTCTAAGTTATTTATAGAGTAGCTGTTTATGGGCGGTCGTATTGCTTGCCGTCAGGCGAGCGGTACGCTCGTCAGGTCAATCAACTGAAGTAAAAAAATCGTGCTTGGGTAATACATAGTAACATGGAGACATAATTTGATAGCAATTGTCATGCGTCTAATTATTTAATAATTGTTGATACTTTGAAAACTTTAGTAAGTTTAGGGACATTTATCACAGTTTATGATAAACAGGAAATTAAGAGTTCGCGAAATCGAATTTGCTATCATGGCAATATTAAATGAAGAACGAAAATAAGTATTGGTCCGATTACATTTAAACTTTGTGGCGACAACAATCATTTCTATTACGAATTTAAAAAAAAACTTATCTCAACATATTTCACAACCAGAGAAATATTAAGTTAAATTAAATTAATTAATATTTTTTGCATAACCTCGTTCGTTATCTGAAGGAACTTAAATGCGCTGAATTTTGAATGGAAGCTACTTAACACATAGTTTGTAAAGCTGTAACCGAAAGTCGTTCGCATCTCTTCTAAGACTAAGGGTTAGTTCACAGTAAACTGGTGTTAAGCGGCGATAACCTAGTTGGGTGAGGAACGGACTGCCGAGGCAAATGTTCCCAGGTTCAAAACCCAAGGGCACACATCTTTGACTTTTCTAAAATTATGTGTGTATTAAAGAATATATTCACAAAGGTGAATTATCGCTTGCTTGCTGCTCGCGAAGTAAAACATCGTGAGGAGCCCGCATACTTGAAATGTTTTTAATAAGGATTCCAAGGGTGTGTGAAGAGTACCAATCCGCACTAGGCCAGCGTGGGGGTCTAAGGCCTTGTCCCTCTCTGTAGAAAAGCCCGTGCCCAGCAGTGGGACACTATATAATGCAGGGCTGATATTATTACATAAGCTTGCGATACGAAAGATTATCTTAAATAAAAAATTACCAACCCACCTACTAAATGACAAAGACGTGGTAGACAACGAGTTTCTTTCATCGTTCTTGTGTCAAATTCCATCCAAATCTGTTCAGCAATGTCTGCGGTTACTTCTTACAATCATCTTACAAACTGTCGCCTCTATTACTAAGTGGTAATATTGTTAATGTCCTCAAACAAAGCAATTATTCATAAGTAAAGCAATTTATTTAGTTGCATTTTCGAGCATTATCGTCTAGAAGTCCATGAATACTTAACAATTGCTACTCACTCGTCTATGACGGCTCGGATTATAATGCCACTGAATATTTAAGATTAATTGCCATTCGGGGTACATAGGTTAATTTGTTTAACGTAAAAATACATTATTGCGTAATGATTTCTTATGTTTACGCGAATGTTAGACATTGAAATAAAAACTAAAAACTATTTAAACGGATTTTATCGCGGTTTTTTATATTATTATTTTCTCCCGACGTTTCGAAGACTTTGCAGCCTTCATGGTCACGGGGGGGACTGAGGTGTTGTTCATCCGTAAAGTCAAAGTTACAATATCTACCTACATTTTTCAAATATACAACTTTTTAAAATTTTATCTGTTGACGGTCCGATCTACGCAGAATGAGCTCACAGTGTCTTGAGGTCTGGCAGCCGGTCTTTTGGGATCCGATTTAATTAAATGTAGAACAGGATCCCAGGCTTGTGCAAGCTTCCAACCATCTTCCCTATTGAAATTTGGGTGTTTTTTAATTTCAATAGCCTCGCGAATCATCCTAGGCAGGAATCGGTGTTCTTTGGCAAGGATTTGTGGCTTGTCTAATCGCAAATAATGATTGGAGCCTCCTTCAGAATGTTCAGCGACTGCAGACTTCGTAGAGCGTCGGTGTTTCACGTCAGCTATATGTTCTTTTACGCGGGTCCCTATATTTCTTTTTGTTTGTCCTATATAAGAGAGGCCACAGTTGCAGTCTATCTTGTATACACCCGGTTCTTGCAGAGGTATATGGCACTTGACAGGTGGTAAAAATTGACTAATCTTCTTAGGCGGCTTGAAATAGGTTTTTATTGAAGCACGCTTCAGGATGTAGCCAATCTTGTCGGTGACTCCTCTCACATATGGTAGTACAACCGGAACACGTTCAACTGTGGCTGGTTTCACTCGGTCTCTGTGACGGCGGCGTGGAATTTGGAGCTTGTTGTCTCGCAGTACTTGCTTGACATGTTGTAGCTCAGCGGCCAGGTGTTTCTCGTCACAGATTCCTCGTGCTCTCTGAAACAATGATTTGCCCACGGTAGCTAACTGTTTTGGATGGTGGTGAGATTCACCGTTCAGATATTTATCAGTATGGGTCTGTTTCCGATACACAGTATGACTTAAGGTCTGATCAGGATTACGAATGACTAAAACATCCAAGAAAGCAAGAGATTTGTTGTGTTCTAACTCCATAGTGAATTGGATTTTATTATTGATGGAGTTAAGGTGATTTAAAAATGCAGATACTTTGTCCGATGGTAAAATTGTGAAAGTATCATCTACGTACCGTTTGTAAAACCTTGGAGAGACCGGTGATGTTGTCAGGGCTGTCTCCTCGAAGTCCTCCATGAATATATCGGCGACTACCGGAGATACAGGGAGCCCATCGCTACACCCTCTACTTGTACATAGAACTGATCATTCCACAACATATAGCCAGATGTAAGGCAGTGTTGGAGTAGTTCTGCATATTCCACAGGTATGTTATTATCTACTAACTTCTTAGACACAATTTTGATGCAATCTTGTAATGGTAAGCTCGTGAAGAGAGACTGGACATCAAAACTGACCATTGTTTCATTGTCAGCTAACTGTAGGTGTTTAATGTCGCTGACAAATTGGTATGAATCCTTCACAGATGCTCTAGTGTTTCCTCTGAGGGGTGAATTGTGTTATTGCGTAAGTAAAAAACAACTTTGTGTAAGTACATATTTGCGTAGTCAACGTTTTAATTTATATTATTGTAATAAGAATAATCGTAGGCCTATTGTCCAATTTATTTCGTTACGAAACGAAAGGTTTTAAGCTTAGTCACACTGCTTTTATAAGACGACACAAAATATTTTCTTGCTTTCTTCTTAAAAACAACACACACCACGCCATTATCCCCGAAGGGATAGGCAGACGTGCAACTTGAGCACTTTTCGCTATTTGTTCAGCCCCATGAAATGATAGGGGGTGAGCCTATCACCCTTATCAAATACATATTCTAGACTTCGGGTTGGTACTGAGAATAAAAACCCAATATCACTTTGTCCGGACCCAGGATTCGAACCTGAAATCTCATAGCGGAATCGTAACGCGCATGCAATACACCAAGGCCATCAAGATATGAAAGAAGTTTCTTTCACTTCTTTTCTGTCTAAATAAACATTTGGAGTTGAGGCGGAAAAGTTCTGGAGTGGCGACCATGAACCGGGAGACGCAGCGTAGGCAGGCCGACGAGCTGCTGAGGATCGCTGGAGTCCGATGGATGAGGGCGGCCCAAAACTGGTCCTTGTGGCGCTCAATGGGGGAGGCCTATATCCAGCAGTGGACGCTTCCCAGCTGAAATGATGATGAAACATTTGGAGTTTATTTCAATTTAAAATTCAAACACCCACGCCGACTGATCAACACACAAACGCCAGAATTAGACCACGTTGAGGTTATTTTAACCAAGTGTTGTGGATGAACTATAAAGCTCGCATTTACGTATAATGACTAGGTGGATTAACAGACAATGACGCTATATGAAGCTTTAATAGCATCATTTTGAAGTTTACCGTCAAATTATTAAGTGCTACGTATACAAATACGGACATTAAACGGGTTAAGTTGAATTAAATTTTAGTTGGATAATATACGAACTGGTAAAGTACTTGTGAGGTTGAATTTTATATTGGAGGGTATATTGCAGTAGTCTATGATAGTCTCATGGTGGATAATGGGTATCTTAATTAGTTTCCAGTCGGATTAAGTATCACAGAGGTCGCCAAAGCATAATCAGACCTTTGAGTTTTGACTGTCTATCGAGTGAAGGGATTGTTCCTAAGTCAGAGGAGACTTATTAAAAAAAAAAAAATTGCGCATAAGGAGCAATGAGTAGGCGCCAATCAAATTGGACGCATGGAGTGACATATTCTTGGGCAGAAGACAAAGACGGCAAAGTTTATTGAATAAGGTTTATAAAAAAATGATATTATTATTGGTAATTACTATTACTATTACTGGGTAGGTACCGCAATGTCTATGTCTACCGACAAGCAGCTGTGTAGTCATAAGTGTGTTCCGGTTTGAAGAACATTGCAGCCAGTGGTAACCACTGGACATAATAAGATGTAACATCTCATGTCTCAGGATGGCGAGCGCAGTGGAACACTAAACAAAACTGCAATTCAGGGTGTTGGTTGGTATTTCTACCGTATATGGGCGGTCGTATCGCATACCATCAGGCGAACGGCAAGCTTTTCTCGTCAATAAGCAATAAAAAAATACAACTATTCAACTGTTTCATTTAAGCAAAAAGTATAATGCAATATAGCCATTTTATAGGTATTTTGGTTGATCCGTTTACAGAGCACTGACACGATAACGCGCTGCGAATAAAATGTCACTGGATTACATCCAGAGTCAAACGAATTTGAACCCGTCCGTTCACTATGTAATCCACTTAGTACACGCACGGGCCCACAGCAGTAGCCGACTGTCAAATTCTAAATGGAAATGAAAAAATCTATTGAAAGAACGGCTGAGCGAGTAATGCCACTCGCTGATGATCTTCAATTATTGCCTCGGGTCGTGGCTTCCTAGAGTTGTAGTTTAGTCCAGTACCTTCAATTTCAACATTTTTAATAAAGCAACCTTATCAACGCTTTGTTTAGGGTTGACTTTTAATCATTGTTCGCTAAATTATTAATAATTCGTAATAAAATTAAACATGTCAGATGTATATAATAAAACTTTAATTGTTATTTTTATATTATTTAGATGAAATGACTTAAATCTGATAAATAATAATTAGTTCTTAACATGTTATTTTTGAATATAATAAATTATCTTTTGCTCGCGGCTTCGCCCGTGTGAAGGAGTTTTCCGGGATATTTCTCTTCCGACTTAGTTGATATGTATTGTTATATTATGACCAGATTACACAAAATCATTATAAATTGTAGCCTATGTGTTATTCTGATGTATAACCAATATTACTGTAAAGTTTCATCCAAATCCGTTCAGTAGTATTTTCGTGAAAGAGGCACAAACATACATTCATACATCCATCCTCACAAACTTTCGCATTTATGATATTAGTAGGACTATATCGGCAATTTTGCAAAACGAATGAATCTTTAATGTGCATTGTCACTGATAATGACATGTTGCCCGACGTTCGCATTATGCGCACAGTTTGCGAGTCCAGTGTTCTCATTTCAGGTAATTTCTCGTTTGGCTAGCCTTGGGGTGAGAACAATGGGCGCTGAATACAATCTCTACGAGTCTGTTGCTCTTGCATGGGGATGAATTTATGTTTTCTGTTGCCTAATGCCGTATACATAGTTACTAAAATGTCGAAATAAACTTTTTTACTCATGACAAAAAAATACTGTCATATTATTAATCTGAATCAAATTATTTGTAAAGTAAATTCGGCACAAAATACAATGGTGTTACCAGTTTGTTTTTTGGGGCACGACAAACTAAACCCTCTGCACCTGGATGGTATGTGGAGTGGGTTCTACATAGTGTTGACTGACGAGAGACTGAAACTCCTTATAATAATATATCAGCCCTGTATTATATACTTGCCCACTGCTGAGCACGGGCCTCCTCTACTACTGAGAGGGATTAGGCCTTAGTCCACCACGCTGGCCTAGTGCGGATTGGTAGACTTCATATGTGAAGTATGGGGTATGCCCTCGAAATTCCTATAGAGAACTTCTCAGGTATGCAGGTTTCCTCGCGATGTTTTCCTTCACCGTAAATGCAAGCGATAATTCACAAAGAATACACACAAATTTTTTTAAAAAAATCAAAGGTGTGTGCCCTTGGGATTTGAACCTGCGGACATTCGTCTCGGCAGACCGTTCCACAACCAACTAGGCTATCGCCGCTTTTTACTCGTTATACGTAGGCTGATTTCGGAACACGATACACCTACATGGGCAATTATGGCGGGTTTAACACATTGTGTACGATGGTCACTATCCGAGCGAATACCGGTACCTGTCCAGATAACGGATGAAAATTATCACAGAGATAAATAACCTGAAATAGCACGTGGGCTTCTTTGCATGTCGGGAAAATTTATAATGGGACTTTTATCCCGGAAAAAAAATCACGCATGGGAGTCGCGAGCAATCATCTAGTATTATGGTAAAACTTTTGCACGCTAATCTACTTCATATAAAAAAGATGTGTATAAGTGTTATTATAATTCTTTGGATACCAAAGTTGGGAATAAATATGTCAGCCCCTAGATTTTCCCGTCCTCACACCCACCACTACAACTCCTGTAAGCCAGGATCAGCAGTGGCCAGCATTTCATGACACCGAGCGGTGAAGCTCGGCGAGTCTCAGGGAACACTAATTTTTCTTCATCCCGCATCGAAATTAATCAAATAGAAAGATAGGGAGGAGTTGGAAATACCCGAGTAGTCGGAAGATGTAATGTGTATTTAATATGAATGGTAGAGACATTAGCGAACAAATTAAGAGTTCCCTACGTATGTACTGTCAATCATATAGGTGGCTGAACAAATTCAAAATTGCCTGTACACTTTTGTATTTTTACCGACATTTTTTTTCACAGAAATAAAAAAGAATGTATTTAGTTTATTTCACACAAAGAAAAAAAAAAAATTCAATTACACTTAACGTGTAGGCGATTTGAAGTTTTGTATTTGTTCCGCTACTTTTGTGGGTGACTGTACATACACCTAATGTTGGTTACTAGTTTCGCTTTACCGTGAAAGTTCCACCCACTAGTTCTACAACTGTAACACTTGTTAGAGAGAACATTATTTAACGATTTAGAATTGTTAAACATTACGAGTATGTTAATGTTAAACATACTAAATATTATAATAATATTAGCCCTGTATTATATACTGTCCCATAGCTGGTTACGGGCCTTCTATTTTGTAAAATCATCTCTAAGGGCATACTGATACGTCGCCGAAGCAGTCCTATCGATAAAATAATATTATGTTTATACTTTATTTTAATTTTATTTCATACTAGCTTCCGCTCGCAGCTTCGCCCGCGTGGATTTCGGACTTCAAAAATGGAGCCGGTCGCGAACGTTCGAGAATGTTCGTTTTACGAAGCTACTCGCTAGGTGATTCGCTAGCCTCTAGGTGCCAAGCAAGCCGCCTGCCTGTGCGTTCGCGACCTTATATATATACAAAAATAATCCTTATAGCATGATTCAGTATTCACGCATGATGGCTTATTATTAGCGTATTTCATGTATAACTTTGGTGTTTCTATACCGATTTCTATAATTCTTTTTTATGGAATATTTAATAATGTTAACTTTTTTAATTAGGGATGACTGAGAGTGTTATAAACGTAAGAGTAGACAAATATAATGAGAAAGCTTCGAACTGCTAAGCTATCGGGAGTTACACGTGTTATTGTGAGTCAAGCATAAAAGATAGACATATGCTGTCGTGGGATATTTTTACATAATTTTAAGGAGAACATTTCCGTCATACATGATTTCTGTGTAGCTTTAACCATTAAGCTTGCACACGCGACGGAAGCTTAAAAAATGGAGTAACTTCTCCCGTTTTCCCAACATTTCCCTTCACTGCTCAGCTCCTATTAATTGTAGCGTGATGAAAAGTATACTATAACTAGCACAGGAGTATGACAAATAATTGTACCAAGTTTCATTAAAATCCGTCGAGTAGTTTTTGTTTTTATAACGGTTATACAGGCAGACAGACAGACACAAAAATTTTACTAATTGCATTTTTGGCATCAGTATCGATCCCTAATCACCCCCTGATAGTTATTTTGGAAATATATTTCATGTACAGAATTGACCTCTACAGATTTATTATAAGTATAGATTAGCTTTTGCCTGCGACTCCTCCCGCGTTAAAAAATTTTCTTGATTTTTTTTTTCCCGAGATAAATAGCCTATAGCACTCAGGTACTTAAAGTAGCTTCCTATTACTGAAAAAAATATCAAATTCGGTTTAGTATTTCCTGAGATTAGCGCTTTCAAACAAACTCTTTATCATTATAATATTAGTATAGATCAGGGGTGACCAATTTGGTAAGACCCAAGATCTACTTTTCACTGATGATACTCTGTGCGATCTACCAAGCTACATACATCTTGAAATCTTAAATGAAACAACATAGTTCAGCACACAATTTATTATTATTTTGATTAAAAAATAATACAAATCCATGCGTGAGCGTGAGTGATTAGGTATGTTGCGCGGTCTGTTCTACGTATTTATATTTTTGCCTTGCCACGATCGACTGGACTTGTTGTGGCGATCGACCAGTCGATCGCGATCGACCGGTTGGCCACCCCTGGTATAGATCATTTCACAAATCATCAACCATAACATAATTATTGACATATTTACATTTTCCTCGTGGTCTGTATTTAATATTTTTAATGTTCTCTTTCAGTAATTTCTCGTTTGGCTAACGCTAAAGGAACAAGCGGGAACAATGTACCACACAATAGCAACAGAATACAATCTCACGAGCGTTTGTTACGAGTACGAAGCTAAATTAATGTTTTGTTAGTAACGCGGTTTAATGTTTTACGGATATTTATGTTGTGGAATTGTGAACATGACTTTAGAATTTGCTTATGATGTTTTTTTTTAAATCAATGAAGTTGTAGCTGTATAGGTTAGGGCCGTTCAAGTGTTACATAACGTAATTTTTTAGGATTTTTGACCCCCCCCCCACCTAACGTAACCTTTTCCTGTACGACCCCCCCCCTCCCCTCCAAAAGTTATGTAACTCTAAAGTGACATATTTTTTGTAATATTCACATTTTACGCAAAATACCGGAAAGTCGCTAAAATACCGTTGTTATTATTTTAAAATAAAAAAAAACAATGTTACATAACGCTTTGAACGAGAACTCCCTCCAGCCCCTGTAACGCATCGTAACGTTTTACAAGAAAAAATTGTGTTACATAATACTTGAACGGCCCCTTAGTTGTAACTCAAATTCAATGAAAACATCTTGGTCCGTTTTTTGAGTATTATATTGCGTGAAACGATTTATAACAATACAATTAAGTATCTTTATACTTCAGTATTAAATATGTAAAGCTTTAAAGACGAAAAAATTTTTTTACAAAAAATTTAACCGCTGTCAAAAAGCACTTAATCCAAAAAAATATTTAACATAACAGGTATATAATATACTAGTTAGCAATCAGAATATGTTAAGAGATGAAATTCAAATACCGCTGCAAAAAAATGCATTTTGTTTAATAGGTACGATACTACACCTGAGTTCAATAATATGCTATTTTTTATCTAGTGATAAAAAATACAATACATATCAGATTATATACGAACAGATTTGCGAACAAAATTTAAACATTATTTTTTCCTGCAGGTACTATCTCCATCTTCAGTGTTATGCTGAACACCATCAGAGCCACAGATTTAGTTAAACGCCATCTACACACTATGGTAGTAATACTGAGTTATGATACCGCAGTATGTTGTTTCGGCTATTTTGTAAAGATGGCGCTCAAACGTAGGAAGATCATGTAATTCAGCTCGTAAATAAAAGATGTCGTTAAAGCAAAATTATTTATTTCAGTAATATGAAATTTTTTAACGATGTTTATTATATATACGTAATAAAAACTGAAATTGTTAAACGATACAATTATAATAGGGATTTTAAGGATATCAGAAACATTTAAATAAAATAAAATCATTATGATTTCTTATTACGCGAACGTTAAACATGGAAATGAATCTAGTTTTTGGATTTTGTTGTGGCTTATATTTTCATTTTTCCCGAAATGTTTCGAAGACTTTGCAGACTTCAGTCCGCCCCATGACCATGAAGGTTAAAATACAAAACAGTAAAAGCAATCAATAAACTTATATTGCGGGGAGTAGTCATTTGAGTGAAAAGTATGCATACGAGTAAAGTGTTAAGAGTTCTTAAATTATATATAAATCACAACTAATCTATCTTTTTCTTGTTTGCTCAAAATAAAATCTTACATAGATCCCGATTTAACTTACTATTACGAACAGCGTTAAAATAAAAAAAAAAGTTCTATCAAACTTAAATAAAAATGCCATGTTAAATAAAAAATAGTAAAACTTTTTTCTTAAGCTCTGCAGGATTTAAAACTTTATAGCCTGGATTACGGTTGAAATTGAAAAGATTTTACATTGAAAGGGTCGAAAAGCCCTGAAAACGTCAGCTGATATTCACTGATGCTGACTATGTAACGTGCATACCGGAGTTAATGTAAAGGTCGGGACATACTTGGATTACAAAAATAATACTACACCAGTTTTTAAATATTAATAATAAAGAATGAAATGCGTTATCTGCTGACGTTACTGAATAAAACGCAGCATCTAACCTGTATGTGCTAGGACGTAAGCATTTTTTCTTTTTGCATGTTTACCGTGGTTGCCACCGGGGGTACCCTGTGAACGGTGTACAAGCGATCCCTCGGCTTAGCAACCACGGCTATCCCTGTGAGGATTTGGTAGCCCCTACCGTTATCACCGAGGGTGCCAGCAGACGGTACGCTGGCAACCCAAGGCTATTCGGTCTCAGGGCCTGCGAGGAAGAAGGGAGGGGATAGGGTGAAAGAAGAGAAGAGGAAGGAGAAGGAGCCATTTCACGATAGTTGGAAGGGAGAGGGAGGGGAAATGTTGGCGAACCCTTATAGGCCTCAATGTGTATTTAGCAACCATGAGGTATACACACTGAGTGTGTGCCTAGGGTCGCGGCAAATGTGCCCACATGCCTGGGCGTGCATTTGATGTGGAAGCATTGAACAAATGCTTTAGATTGCCACTTCCTATTTGCACAATCCTACCATAGTTCTTGTTCCCTCATTAATGTTCTTATTCCCTCGGTTTCGAGCATTCATTAAAATACAAAAATATAACTAATGTTCAAAATATTAGTACACACAAATGACGCATGTCCCTCAAAATTACAATTGACAGCTCGTTAAAAAACTTCTTTTTATGCATTTTCGTTTTTAGTGTATCAAGAGCCTTATATATTCCTCTCATATTTTTATCTCCCAGCGGGTTAATGTTTCGGAACACAGATAGTCGATGTGATGGGCCTGTCGGGGTATTTTATGGGAATAAAGGGAGAAAAGATGGCCTGATTACGTATCGGGATTTAACACCTGAATTTATTTTTCCTTACGACAAACTCTCAACAAATTATAGAATTCTTGCGTTATGATTAGCCAATATGAACATCAATTTTAAATTTGTTTCGTTAAATCATAAATGAACGGTGTTTAGATACTTCATCTATTAAAATTTCAAAGGTAAAATTTTTACTTAATTTATATTAACATATTAAAAAGCTGAAGAGTTTGTTTGAACATACTAATCTCAGGAACTACTAAACCGATATTTTTTTCACTAATAGGAAACTATAACACTCCTGATAGCTATATGCTATTTTTATCCCGGGCAAAATCTAAAGTGGGACTTTCATCCCGGAAAATGTTTTCCCGCGGGCGGAGGCTCGAGCGAAACCTAATAATAAGGTGATGATTATTATGTCCCAGGGTAATCACTATAATAGAGAATTTAAGAGATTAGCTCTTGTTTTTTTTTTGCTATGGAGGGAAGTGGACAATTAATATTTCCAACTCCTCCCTATCCTTCTATTTAATTAATTTCGTTGTGGGATAATGACATAAATTAGTTTTCGTTGAGACTCGCCGAGATACACTGCTCGGTGTCATAAAATGCGTGCCACTGCTGATCCTGGCTCACAGAAGTTGTAGTGGTGGGTGTCAGGTCGGGAAAGTCTCTTGTTTTTTTTTATTGCTTACAATGACTAGACGAGTTTGCCGTCCGCCTGATGGTAAGCGATACGACCGCCCATAAACAGTAGGAACACCATCCAACACTTTGACTTACAAAATATTATTCGGTATTCCACTGCGCTCGCCATTCTGAGATACGAGATGTGAAGTCTTATTATGTCCAGTAGATACACTGGCTACGATGTTCTTCAAAACTGAACACAGTGACTTCATACTACTACTTGGCGGTAGAAACAGACATTGCGGTGGCACCTACCCAGGCGGACTCTCACATATGAGAGACTTACCACTAGTGGTCCATTATTTATATCCAGTGAAGTATTTTTTTTATATATTATATGCTGAGTCATGATAGTCAACAGAGCGTGTAAGTAGTTCGTACTAAACCAAACGGAACTGTTTCGTCCTGTAAGTTTTATAAAAGTAAAAATAAACCTTCGTATACACGAACTTTCAACGACTTGCTTCTTGGAAACACGGTAAGTTGTATTCTGTAAAAATATCACAAAAATACAAATGTTACTTAAATAACATGAAAACAAGATTATTCTAAAATCCTCTGTAATTTTTAAAATATGATATATTTTATTACCTAAAAATCGTCATGGTTAAAAAAGAATTGAAGTTCAGCATAAAAAAATCTAATTAGATCCAAAAAATACTTTTAATTATAAAATTTTAATACCTACATTTAATAGCCAGTTTCATAGTGTTTAAATGTTTTAGTTAACGTATAATCCAGTTAATACTGATTGGTATTTTTTACCATTTATTTAGAACCTTAGTGTTATACTTTTGTGATAGATATTATACAAAATTTAGTGGCATACGTTAGAAAGGTTTTCCGGGATAAAATGTAGTCTATAGCACTCAGGAGTAATGGAGCTTCCTATTAGTGCAAATAAATTCAAAATCGGATAAATAGTTTCTGAAATTAGCGAAATAAATAATTTCTTCATTTTTATATATTAGTATAGATTAGTTATTATTATCGAAAGGCCGTCTGGAAATCTTTGGGGGAAGCCTATGTTGAGTAGTGGACTTTATGTGGCTGATGATGATAATGATAGATTAGTTATCATTACTTCTCAGAATCCCAAAAATATTTGTTAGGGTCCAGAATAAGGCAATGTGCTCGAAACTAGTTAGCAAGTAGCAACACGGAAAAGTGCAACTTGAGTCCAGAATGAAAGTTTTAGTGGAAGACTTAAATTGTAAGTTTCAGGTGAGCGATACCTTTCCTAAGGATTCTTGAGTTTCAGTTCGACAGCTTGTTTGGTAGCTTGGAGAAATCGAAATACACGATACTAGCTTTAAACTTTACCCTGCATTATATAATGACTAGCCTAATATCTTACATCTAACTGATGTTATAGATGTTGATATTTACGGTGTTTGTATTCAAAAGTAAAGGCGGCTGAATAGATTTTGATAAAACTTCGTTCATGGATAGACCCAGTATCGGATTAATATTTTTATGCTACAATTTTACAACTTCAGCAGTGATCAGGGGCTGTTGGTTAGTTGCCTTTCATAATTAGTAACACTAAAAAAAAACAAATTATACAAAATTCTATCGATAAATCAATCGCTCCGATATGACATTCCCATACATTTAGCGTAGCGTTAACGAGTGTCGAAAAGCGTCTTATCCCAGAAGTTAAAAACAAAGCTTAGTAAGTACATGGGCTACAATGACTTTTAAATCGCAATATAATATAATAGTTTGAATACAGCTACTTGGCGCAGATATAGATTAAGCAGTAATAGATAAATGAAACATGCGAAACTTCGTACTAAATCCAAAAGTTATTTTCGATTCCTTACGGCCGAGATAGATAACCGTATTTACGTTTAGCCCCCAGACAGCATAAAATTATATAAAATGGATTCATAATATCGTATTCAGACTGTTACTTGTTACGATAATATCAAACCTGGGAAAGGGAATTATTTAAAAAGGTATATCGATATAATAGACGCAGCACGTAATGTAATTTCGCACTAGGGTCAATTGTACGTTACGTAGAACTAAATTTATGTCGGCTTGAATCCTATTTAAAGTTTTTGATGGAAGAAAGTGGTGGTAGGTCTCTCATCTGTGAGAGTTCGCCTGGGTACGTACCACCGCAATGTCCATTTCTGCCGCTAAGCAGCAGTGTGCAGTCATTGTTGTGTTCCGGTTTGAAGGATATTGTAGCCAGTGTAACTACTGGACATAATAGGACTTAACATCTCATGTCTTAGAATGGCGAGTGCAGTAGGATACCAAACAATACTTTGTAATTCAAGGAGCTGGACGATGATTCTTTTGTTTATGGGCGATCTTATTGCTTACCATTGGGCGAACGGCAAGCTCGTCTCGTCATTTAAAGCAAAAAAAAAAGAAAGGCAAACGGAAATCAAGCAATCAAGTTATTTGATGATCTAAACTTGACATTCTAAAGTAACACCGATTGCTGATCATTTATAATGTCCATATACTGAGTTTGATTGGTTTTATTTCATGTTAAGTCTTGAGCAAAGCATTTTAATGCTATTTATTTGACGTTGAAATACATTGGATTGACTACTTGAGATAAAATGGCTATGATTAAAATAATATTTTAATCATATTATAATTTGATTAGCCTTGGAATATCTTACATTGGTTCGTAAGACCGGTGAAAATAACATAACTGTTCCATTCACCTCCCGCGTGGTGGTAGCGTTAACGCGTTTGTACTCCGCGGAAAAAAAATAAAAAAAAGCCTTGCAATATCTTCCGATAGTATAATAGCCTGCAAACAACTTGAGCATACTAGTTTATTTAGTTCTATCGGTTGGTAGGTTTTTTTTTTTACACAAGTCTAGATACACTTAAAAAAAACCTTCTACGTGATAGTGTGCTCAAATTGTTTGCTGGCTATTTTAAACGCTATTTGAACTGCTAGAGTCGTGATATTCGACGTGTAATCGACGCTAGTGCGCATTTCACATAAAAGCCCCCGGCGGTTAACTAACCGTGTAATACTTTTGTTGTACCCTCCATGAATACAAACAGAGAATAAACTCGTACTATGAGCGTTACATCAATAGTTTTTTTCGTTTACACTAAGCATTTGTCTAGTTAGTGCAATGGGTTATAAATATAAAGGAATCAAGGTGTAGAAGTGTTTATAAATATTTTTTGTGGAAGCTTGTGTTTGAAGTATTGAATGCGAAGTTACAGCATCGCTGTTATAGTTTTGAGATTGTCAGTTATATTGTAATATAATATTGTGATAGTGGTATCTTATTCAGAATTGGTAAGCTCTTGAGTTCGACCTTATGGAGCGCATAATTATCGGTTACTTAGTTTCGACTTAAATTTTTGCCAGTGACTTTTTTACTACTAATCTACATTCAACACAGAAAAAAATACAGTCGAATTGAGAACCTCCTCCTTTTTTGAAGTCAGGTTAAAAATAAAATTAAATCTCCAGCGTTGTGGGATCACATATATATTAGTAGTTAGTACTCATCGGCTTTACAGTTATGAAAAAAAGAGTTAATTTTATTAGTTTTCTTTATATTTATTACACTGGATTTTTTAAACAAGGTTTATTAAATTATATGAAATATATTATAAGTCCATTTATGAGTAAAATAAAGTTTTATATGTTTCGAATAAAAATGGCAGAAAGATAACGGTTTTAGTGTAAAATCTACTCAGAAGTAGAGAAAAGTATTAAGAGCACTGCACTAAAGCCTTGTTCGGACTACGCCATTTTAGTCGACTAGCGATAAACTAAACTCGTCCCTACCAATGAACTCGACTAAATTGTTCGTTTGTTGTACCGGTGTTCAGACGTTTAGCCACAAAATAATTCACTTCTCGACTAAAATGGCATAGTCTGAAATAGGTTTTAAGTCACCTAGTACGAAGACCTGATGAATCTGGTAAACAAATAAATAAACCTTTATATTGCTTAATTTACAAATTCGTTAAGATACTTAAACTAATTCTATCTCTAACAATATACCTATATAATAATTCATATTTAATTAATAAGAAACCCTCGTTTTTATTCGCAAAAGGCCTTTAGATTTCATTGTGTGCCTTTCTTTAGTTATGTTCATCCGCCACCTACACTAAATCGTTTGATCAAGTCATCGGAATTTTGTACCTAGAATAAATTCATAATGCCAAGTACAAATTTGACACAATATACGAAATAAAAAGTAGTCGTAATCCATAAAAATGGCTGGCAAATCCGTCAAAGAAGGAAAATTCATTCAATTGCCCATTTCATTATTACCAACGAAGTAAATAATTATGTACAATCTTCAATATTCCACAGATATTTATTTCCTACTGAAAATCTGTAAAGAATTTCTAGAGCGAGTGCGCTCCACTCCGCATCTCATAGTTTGAATTAAGTTAATTGAAAAGCTCTGTCGGACGATTGCGAAGAAAAAAAGTATATTAAATTGGCCCTTTCAGACAGCGTTTTTTGATTCCGTTCCTTTTTGCTTTGGTTCTAGATACACTGTGCGTTTATTTTAAAGTGAAATCATTGCAGTATGACAAATAAATAACTCTGGTAACCTCGACTTAGTAATTCTAGAATGAAAATGTACCTCTTATCCACAAAACCCAAACACATACTGAGGCCTTAATTCCCGAAAGGAAATAAATTTATTTGTAAGGGTAGCCAGTATGATACGTTACTGATCAAAACATTCGGTCGTTTCCTACAATCTATTATTTTAATAATCTTAATGTGAGCGGAGTCATAAGCAAAATCTAGACGTATATAAAATGAGACTGCCATGAAAAATATGCTTATCTTTGTCATAAATTTAAAGAAACAGTAAATCAAAGTACGGTTTTAACTTCATGAATAAACTTTATTTGCATACGACCTCTCATCACGGAGGCCGAGCACCCGAGGACTCTGAATAATATGCCTACGTGCATATCTGAATGCAGGTCAAAGGGGAACGAAGGTTGCATTAACTAAATAGTTCTCTAGAGGCGTTAGATAAGGTCTCCACAAATTTGTGAAATTAGAATAACAAACTCGAAATTAACAACTTAATTATTAAGTTTGTTGACAATAAACTTTAATGACAGACTTCAAACTAAACATCGAAGTTTAGTTATAGATGATTAATGAGGCCTTAGTAAAAAGTTATTAACTTAATCATAATGCATACGAAAATGATCTTAAACATTCATGCTACAATAAAGTCAATATAGAACATATCAGCTAATCAAATTCGAAAAGATAAACATCCATAAAAACGTCCAAACTTAAAGATCATAAAAGTAAATAATAATTCAAAGTTTATTTATTTATTTAAGGACCTCCAATGAAGAATACACGGCAATTCTCAGAACAAAATTGTCAGTGGGATGAAGAACTCTAAAGAAAGGTTATAAGCGGACATTTCTTGAGTTGTTCTTTTGATAATACTTTGAAAAGTCTGCCAGTTGGCAAAACAGGGTCTTTGAATCACTACTTAAGTCTCTGGGGGGCAGCTTTATACTTTCCTCTAGGATGTGTGAGCGGCTTTATTTTCATTTTGTTCGATATTATATAGAATTGTTTTGATGACTTGACGTGATCGCCTTATTACGTCCTTTGTTTTGTTTTTCCTGAGTTAAAGTTGTTGTAATGATGTGATATTTTATAAGAAGGTCGACCCTGCTTGATATTGGGGCTTTTTGCATTTTTTATTGGTTTTGATTAATTATTATCAGAAGGTAATTTAATTGGTGATGGTAATTTGATTCGATTATATCTGTTAATGATACTTTTGGTGGTATGATATATTTTATATCCGCCTGGATAGCGACCGACGTATACAAGTTGTTAAAAGTCGCTATAACGGCGGCTGATCAGCCTGTGTATATCCTGTTCCAACAGGCCGGCATAATTGTGACGACTGTCAAGGGGTAATTATCTCGTAGTCGACATTCTATTCGACCCTACTCTACTTACCGTCAGATGCATTGGGTTCACTTTGCGGTGCTCATATATAAAAAAATAAAACCATGAATAGGCAAAAATTATATCAAAATATAATCAACATTCCATTTTTTATGAATATTGCCGAAATTTATAAAATACAACAAGCATTAACAACAATTAGCATACAATTTTATAATATTGTTTCAGCTTTTCATTATCCTTATATTCAATAAAAATCTATCTAATAGATCATAAAGATATATAAAATACCTTTGAAATACCATTAAATTAAAGTTAAAGGAAAGAAATGTTAGCGTAGTCTTTGTGCGAAAGAGGTTGAAAGAAACTACTATAAACTTTGCAACACTTTCTTTTTGGAAGGAAAATTCTTTGGCTGTTACAGTGTCGATGTTTAGTTTCATAAAGAAATAATTTATTATGCCTTTTGTTAAATGAAAATAAAATAAAAAAATCTAAAATATGTATGACGAAACTATGCAGTTCCGATTTTGACAGTTTCAGATTATTTTTATGTTTTAGTGGATTATCTTAAATTTATTTGTCCCCAATTTCAGCGAAGCTTATACGAATCAGCTGTGTCATGCAAGTTGCGATTTTTTTTTATATTTTCAGAACCACAATAACATTATGTTGAGTATAATTCGTTTGTTTTTATTATATAAAGATTTTATATCATCACTTTTACGTCATAATACATATTTTTATAAATGGAGAGACTTTAAATTGCGAAGTAAAAATTGCGCCTTAACAACATAAAATGTATGGTGCAAGTTTGTCTCCGTTAGTCAGCATTTAGCGATTTATTTCAATTTGCACGGATTATTAGACGTACTGGGACATAACTGGCTTTATTTGTACCTACACATATGAGACATATCTCACAAAGATAGTATATAAATTGCTAATGTACATCGTATATAACTGGCGATTCATTTAAAAAAAAAAAACTAGCAAATGAGCAACCAGTTGTATAATAAGTGGATAATAAAAGATATTTTTTCGAATAATTGATGTATACAAGTATTGGGGAATAAAAAAAAATTATATCGTAGCTCATACACACACAAAACACCAAAATCAGTGCACTGCGGAGACGACCTTTGAGGATACGAATAACAAACGCATTTAGGAAATAAAAGGGAAAATTCATTACCATTAATAATATTTTTATGAAACAAGAATATAATTATTAGAACAATAATGCCATTAAAAGTACATACAATAGAATAACATAAAGTCTAGTAAGGTATATTTTTCACCCGCTTACTTTGATTTAACTTTCTGTTTCGAATACCGAAGCTTTATCGATAGGATATATCATACCCAGGTCCCATACATAAAGTCAGTGTTAACGTCCTCAATTCGACCGCGCTAAATAGATACGGCCGCGTTCAGTTCTTACTGATCCAGACGATGATATCTTTCTGGCTACTCGTCGTAAAAACGAGTTGATGATACTACAATATATACAAGGCCGCAGTGCCGTCCTCGTCGCGTTCCCCGTCCCTCCCGACCCTTCTAATATTATAGTTCCGGCCCGCATGCAGACGAATACGGTTATGGTTAGATTGTTACTTCGCAACGCTACGCGCGTTCATAATGGTTGATGTCTCGTCCTCTTCCAGCGACCGTCCTGTGCTGAGGTTCATAATCTATAAGTAGGTTGCCCTCAGCATGATCGCTTATTTCCAAAGATTGCGAGTGCCTAAAGCGCTCCCCCTCAAGTAGGATATATATAAGCCAGCCCTATGGATGGGTGGATGGATGCAGGCCGCTTCCAGCAGGTCGACGTGGAGATCCTTGGGGGAGGACTATGTTCAGCAGTGGACTTCCTGTGGCTGCGATGATGAAGCCAGCCCTTGCCAGGCTAACATACGTATAGTCAGTTTAATAAAAGGGTTAATGATTGTAAAGGGTAATCTGGCTACGGCCTTAGTTATACACAAGATGCCAACATCAAAGCGATCCTCAAAGAATTATATAATTTAAAAATTCAAAGAACTATTTCCTTTGTAGTGGCATAAAACGGAACTATTATGTCTAAGGACGCAACGTATTTTAAAATAAAGCCTTGAATAATCTCTTTTGTGCGCTTCTGTTTCACTGACATGTTCATATTAAAAGCAATGAAATTTTTATAGGAAGCATTCTAGAAAGTTCTATTGGGAATTAGACAAATCATGATACTAAAACCAAAACAATGAAATTGAAGTTAATTTTGTTTTAAAATAAAACTATTTTACAGATTTTATCGCAGTAGAACTTATTATACTTTTCTCCCGACGTTTCGAAGACATTGCAGCCTTCGTGATCACGGAGCGGACTGAGGTGTTGGTCATCCAAATAGTCGAAGTTACCTACCTACATTTTATAATTATATTTTTTTTTAAATATTAGCTGTTGGAGGTCCGATCTGTGCAGCATAAGCTCACAGTGTCTTGAATACATAGTCTAAGTTGCTGGATGAATTTCAATACAATTTCGGACATAGACCATATCCCATCATAATATTATAGACTACTTATTACGATGACATTGGGTCTATCGTGGGCTCTCCAATTATAATAACTGTTATGTTCTGAAAATGTACGTAAGTTTTACTTATTTATAATAATTTATTCCGCGGTAATTGCTTGTTTCGTACATTTAATTAGTCAAATAAAGTTTCTTAATGTTATTTTTCTCTAATGTTGGTTTTCCAAGATACATGCCTCGCTTAGTTGGGGAACCGCTGGTAATTTTAGTACTTAACAATCCTTCCTTTGATATTATTTATTATTGCGTAATTTGTAAGTTTTGGCAATTTGAAATTTATAAATAATTTGACTATAGTTTCGTCAGTCGAATTAGGTGTAACCTGTAATGGCTGTGTGTTGATGTAAATAAATAAATAAATAAATTAAAATTATTGTACGAGAAAAATGCACTGGTATACTTTTAATCCCAGAAAAGTCAGAAAATTTATGTATTTTGTTTTTTATTTGAAATGAAATGATTTTTTTGAGTATTACTTTACTTATATGGAGCAGTATTATTCTGTTGTTTTAGAGGAATTATATCGCGCAGTCCACGTCCGCCACCGCTGTGTCTCTGTCCACGCTAATCTTTTACATATATCTTTATAAACTTAGATTGCGCACGGGCATAGGTGGTAGCGGAGGCGCGAGCGGGAATGCATTTATGAAAATATCGACGCAGGTTCAAGACGTTCTTATTATTTGAACAAAGCTGCTAGAATAGCAAATTGAAGGTTTCACTTATTGTTTGAATAAACATAAATCATAAAACATGGAAAAGAATTAAGTGAAAGCATATATATAAAATATCTATAAAATATTGATGTCTCTCTAGATTGATTTTTGTGAATGTTATGAACTAATTACAGTACATTAGCTATGTCCGCGGCTTCGGCGTTTGGAAATCGTAATGCACCATTAACTTAAACCTTCCTCAGGAATTGCACTGTTTTATAGTAAAAACTGTACAAAAATTCGTTCAGTTTTTGAGAAAATAGATTACATATAGAGAGACAGATTTTGGGCACGTTGTTTTATAATATATAGATTTATATGTTTGTTTTGAATCATAATTAACTACATTGAATTTATGATTACAAGTGAATTTTAGTTTGAACCCTGAAAAGAAATGTTCAACATTGTGCTAGTATTTTTTATATAAAAGTTTTACGAGCAAATAAACCTCATCTTATTTTGTACGAGTTATATCCACGACATGCCGCGATCTCCAGGGACATATTAATTTTTCAGGGATGGAACTATCTTGTTCTGTCATAAGAATGTTATACGTTTCATTTTTTAGTTCTGATTTTATCAAAACGTGATCTTTTTGACCATACCAAGATTTTTGGATTAAATACAGTACAAATAAATCTATCTTTTATTTTACCTATATACTTCGATAAGAATAGACAAAATAATATATTGGAACCATCGATATTGTATATACAACGTACTAGATTTGGCGTTCCGAATATTCACTGTGTTCAACTGATTTGAACTGATATCCATTCAAACTGATTTTAGTATGGTGTCAATATTGATGCTTGTGGTTGTGTACGGAGTGGCGCTCATAATATAAAAACGCAAGTCTTAGTGTAAACCTGAATTTGAATAAAACATTTTTTGTTGTTCAAGTGAATAAATAGATTATAACAGTGTCGGTTTTGGTTGCCATTTTAGTTCAGTTTTTGAACAAATAGTTTATATGGATGTTCGTGTCTATAGAATATACGTCAATGATTGGAACTAATTGAAAAACATTTTCTTTTTAGTGTTTTGTCAGTTAACGTACAATTATTGTAAAAGTAGTGAGCTATATCGTAACAAGATTATAAATGTTTTTAAACGAACAAATCTAACACATTCAATTTATTATTGAGTTTTTTTACCTTTTTTGAGATGGAAAAAACCCATTCGTGTTTTTCGCACGCTAAAAAAGTGTGCAAATAAAAATTGTTACGATCGGATTTAAATTGAAAGGGATGGATATGTAACGTACGAATAAACATACAACAAACCATTTAACACCGAATCACATGTTTTATTTTAGAAGCGATTATTTTTCAATTATATCCGTACATGGTAACGTTGTAGAAAAATACTAAGAACTACGAAATTAATTTCTTTCTTCAAATAAATACTATTAAATTCCGCTGATGGTAGGATATATTTTATATCCGACTCGATAGCGACCACCGTACACAAGGTGTTAAAACCCGCCATAGTGGCCCGCGTAAGTGTGTTACGTTCCGGGATCAGCCTGTGTGAATTCGGTTCAGACAGGCCGGCATAACTGTGTGTACTGTCGAGGAGTAATCATCTCTCGTAAGTCGACATTCTATTGGACCCCACTTCACTTACCATCAGGAACAGTGTGGTCACTTCTCCGTGTTCGTATAAAAAAATAATTTGTCACCATATAATATTTCTTACTAGGCGTTGCTCGCGGTCGTGCCTACATGAACAAATATTCCCGCTACGAAAGTTTTTAAATCATTGTAGCGATTTACAGCGTCATCTCTACGACTTTGCCATTCATATAATAAAACAGATTAAAAATTCATTGTTTCCTATGAGACCAAATTACTGAGATACCAAGTAGCCTATCTGTTAATCCAGATCATGGTCTATTCGGGTGCCAAATTTCATTTAAACCCATTCAGCTGTCTCTGTGTTTACGTACGTAGACACGTATGAGAAACATCTATAGGTTTTTACAAAATTTTGCATTTATAATATTATAATACAGTATATATATGAAGATTATTTTACAAATAAACACACTTTATAAGCATTTATGTGAACAATAGTATTATCTTTTTGTTTCGAGGGTCAAAAAGTTGGGATATGGGGTCCATCGCCTATAAAAAAATCAGTCCGCTAAGCTGGTCTAATTTGGCAAGTGTAAAGCAAAGTAATTAATGAAAAACAAGTAAGTAAATGACTTTCAATTTGTTTATCAGCAACTTACGTATGGTAATAATTAACTAAATAGTTACTAAAATGTCGATCAATAACGTATCTGTTAACTAAGAGTTTGCTTCATCAAGATTCGAATACGTTATTCAATATGTTGGTTGTACATTTAACGTATCTGAGCCAGTCGTTTTCAATAAACCAACCCAATTACAATCTACAATCCGATTCCGAGAACGGACCAATCAAAATAAGTCATTTGTAAGCTTGTCAAAAAACCTTTGTACTGATTGGTCCGTTCTTGAGATAGATCGAAAAACGCGATAGAGATCGTTTATTAAAAGTGGCTGTAAGCTAGGAATCCTATCAGATTTGATTTGCCTAATACCGCGTTATGATACATTTCTAAAAATTTCTTGTTGTCGCGTTTGTTCAGACGTGACACACTTGTAATTTTGTTTTGTAAGGGCGTGGTTATATTGGCGTGTGGATAGGGATCAAAAGATGTTTTAGAATTTGGATGCAATGGTAAGTGTGTAATATTGTTAACCACTCCTTATTCTAGCAATTTTCATATATTTAATAAGTCTTATCTAGTGTGACAAGGACACATACCGGATGATGGCTGCCGATGACTGTTCAACTCGTGTCTGTCCTTAATTAATTTTTGATAAATACTGGATAACAAACCCAATCGGGTGTTATATTAAAATAAAAACATCACAAAGTAGATCACCATCGGATATGAACACTTATTCCTTCGGCGAGGAATGAAGTTTAGGAAGCCATAAAGTAAATCAGACTTTCAACAATATCTTTTATTGTAAGAAAAACAATAAGAGACAATTTTCTATGAGGAAATAGTAAGATGGTTTAATCGGCACACTTACACTGACAATAAATAGCCTATTCTGAACTCAATTAGGCAGTCTGTAGAAACCTCTATCTGTTTCAAAGTGGTCGTAAGTTACTTTTATACTTTTACTAGCATCAATAACTGACTTGCCATGAAGTGGAAGAAAATATAAAAGAGCTTGTAAATGTTCCTGTCAAATGTATTTTTCGCTCTCTTATAAAAATTGAGAAACCATTTTTCGTACAAATTTATCATATTTTACCAATGTGGCCAAGACTTTACATGTGTGAAATGGGCTTCGCGAAATTGTCGAGCATCCCGGACCTGTCTATGTTATAAATTCGAGCGCGTGCGATACCAAACATCAATGTAGGGATATTTTGATATGGCAATATTCCTTGAGTCGTTTAACCTAATTTCAATGGAAGAAGAATTAATTATAGTGTTACATAACCATTTACCAGTGAATCTAAATTTTCGTACTGAAATTATTCTTTCAGAATTCAAAAATTTAAATTGTTTAACACCGTGACAATGATTGTTTATAAAAGTATTGTGTCTATATATGCGATGGTTATATCTTAGTCTCTGAGCCGAGCTTCCGTCAATTCATATAGTCGCTGATAATTAAAGCGTAACGTATCTAAATGTCTGAAACGAAAATTCCACCTCACAGTATAAGACAGCCCAAAATAAAATTACGTTATATAATTTTATTGATTTCCTTTTATAATACCGCATCCAATCACATCTACTCAGCGCTGTTCCCCGAGTTTTCACGCTAGCTCTCGTCTCTTGGGATCGTATATTCACTTAGGCCAAACCTCGGCCCGCCATTCTACAGCTTTACGGGCCTAATAAAAATATCCGCCGCGACACCATATCCAACGCTTTTACGCTTGATTTTAATTAAATTTTGCTAAAAAAATATTCTTTTCATTTCCAAAAATCGCTGTTTGAATACCAGTCATATTGCTTAAGCTTATGATACATTTTATCATATCCGTGCGTATTTTTTTCATACTGGTTATATTTAAACTAGCTTTAGTCCGCGGCTCCGCCTATTTGAAGACTTGGAAGTAAAGTTATGTACATTTCTAGGATGGAAATATGTAACCTATATTATGGAATTAATCCAGAATTTGGTTTATCTACGAATATAATTTCATCCAAGTTTATAAAATAAAACTAATTAACGGCTTTTTGAAACTATTAACGTGAAATCTCTCCAATTCTTATTTATCAAACTAAGTTTGTCTAGAAAAGTTATGTGAAACCATTTAGTTTATATTTCAGGCTTTAGAAAAAAATGAATTTATCATGTTTAAAAATTTATAATTTTTTTAAACATGATAATTATAATTCACAAAACTCGAAACAAATATTGACGATCAATCAAAATTTCCAAAATTATCCAAAGACATTTGACAAAACTTGAACAGGAATTTATGGATAAACTTCACTCGAAACGTCAGTTGCCTTATTGAATTTCTATTACGACCAAAACTTGTACTAAGTCTCAAGTCGACTGTATAAACGCGAAAAGTATCGGATAAAAGATTAAGCGGATAAAAAAGAAAGAAATGAAACGTTTCTTATAAGAAAAAAAGTTCAGACCAACACAATTGTGTTGCGTGAACTTTGGGAAAGAAGCTTATCGCGTGAGACGGAACGCGCACCTAACTTTCGTATGTAAGAAATCAAAAACGATGAAAGAATATTAAAATATCTTTGAAGACTGGCTTCTATTTGTCTGCAAATTATATGTATTGAATATTTTCGAATACAAAGTACTAGGTTTAATATATTAAAGAGTATCAAACAATTTTTCGGATTTTATAGCGGATTTTTATATTTTTTTAATGTTCTTCCGACGTTTCGAAGACTTTGCAGCCTTCATGGTCAGGGGGGTACTGAGGTGTTGTTCAGCCGCAAAGTCAAAGTTACAATATCTACCTACATTTTACAAATATACAACTTTTTAAAATTTTTGGCTATTGGTGGTCAGATCTACGCAGAATGAGCTTCGCAGAATCTACGCAATCTCTGTTTGTAAAGTGCATCAGATGAATTTCTTCTGCATGAAAATATACATACAAAACGCAGCATTGACATAGATAATAAATAGCCATAGATATGGCTTGTTTGCGAAGCGCCGGCAACGCAACGACTATTTGCCGAGCCATCCTCGTTCCTTCGAATCATTGTTTACGATGCAATCGTAGCCGACGCGAGTTTGCTTTTCAACTGATTTCAACGTTTACGCTTTAGATATTAATGCTGACGGTGGAATTAAAAATTGTGAAGGGTTTTTGTGATGATAAATGAGATTTTTTGGTATAAAGGTTGGGCGAATTTGTTTTATAGAGTATAAGAAGTTTTAATATAATACATTGTTGATATAAACATATAAGAATGGAAGTTATATATCGAATCGCATTAATGATTTTACTTACAATATTTTTAATAACGAACATAATTAAAAATATTGTAGGTAACACTAGGTGTTGCTCGGAACTTTGCCCACGTGAAGAACTTTTCCAGCTGCAAAACCTAAAAGCCTAGTGTTTTTAATAGCGTCAACTATACAACACCAGCGCCATCTCTTTAAAAAATCAAATCAAATATCAGATTATTTTCAATCGGAACATATTACCAGGATAAAACGTTGCCCATATGTTGATTCAACATATGGTCTATCCGTGTGTTCAATTTCATCCAAATCCGTTCATCTGTTTCTGCGTTTATTTCTCACAAACATCCAAATACCTAACATTTTCAGAAACTTTCGCGTGTATAATATTAAGTGTTATAGTATTTTATTCGTAACATAATATAAAAAGAAAAATATAAATTATTATCTCTTCTTATGGACGACATTGAAATATGCCGAGAGTTATCGACTTCCTTATACAGTTCAAATTAAGGAAGAGTCCCGAAATATTCACTCTAATCGTTAATGTTGAATCAATTCCCAGACCTTTCACACATGGAAAAATCCAATTTACTGCTGAAAAAATTGATTAGATGACCCTTAGGATTAAGGATCCAATTCCCTCAGGAGACCACTTGAGCATTTTAAGGGTATACCCTTAACGATGTTTACATGTTACGATATTTGACGTATGCGATATTGATAATTATTACAACCAACAGTCTCATTACCTGCTTACTAAAACCACCCATGGCGGGTGATTTATGTACAATTTAATTATTAATGACAAGATATCCAGATGGATGCATATTAATAATCTCGCCCCCAATTAATGAAACCTACTATATCTGGAAAATGTGGGTGTGATAGCACTTCTGCCTACATCTTAAAAGGGAAAAGCTTGATGCTACACAATACAACGTATTTAAGCATATCAAGGCTTAGTCAACGGATTATTTTATAAATAGACATTTCTGAATTAGTATAATTAATACTCCTTTTGTAATTTAGCACAGCTTAGCCAAATTGTCATTATAATAAAATTTGCTTATGCTTTGATTTATGCAATGTAATTGCTCACTTGACTTTAGATTATAGAGAAATGTTATACTTTGACTTTTGCAATATAATTGCTCACTTGCACTGTAAAATATAAAGAAATGTTATACTTTGACTTTTGCAATATAATTACTCACTTGCACTGTAAGATATAAAATATATAGAAATGTTCAAATGTCACATATTCTTTTTGCACAAAAGTTGTTTTCCAAGCAAGTATACAAAGTTAGTAAAGAAAAGTCTACGTTGCCGAGGAGGCGTGTCGCGGAGCACGACTCCCACGTGACCAGCTTCTAAATTTGAAAGATTCTAAGAGATAAAAAATCTTACACATTTTTTAAATCTGCTATAAATATTAATGATGTGTAGAAAAAAAATATATCCGCAATTCAATAGGACATTTATTCTGATGCGTTTATACATATCTACACGGATACGAAATTTTCACCTACGTATAGATCAAATTTAGTGAGCTAAAGTCACTCACACACAGTAAGTAAACAAATGCCGAATCATGGATTTATTACAATCGTTCAACTAAAATATATGTAGAAGCAATAAGGATAATTTAAATCTGCACAGTCACATATGGCTTCTGAACTAATTTAGTATGGCAGATATAATCTTAATTCATACACTTTTGACACTGAACTCGCAGTATTATCATATTATCAACTTAAAAAAAGGGTAGGAAATATAATTAACCATCCGACACGATATATCGTATCGTATTTTTTAAAGAAAGACAAACCCTGTGCTTGTTAAGTAAGGCCACATTTGGGCTTATTTCGGCCTAAGAACTTGTGAGGCTTTTACGCTGAGAGGCCATTTACCACCAAAAGGTTGGCTTCAAGCCTATTTAATGTTATGAGCGTTCCAAGCCCGTGTTTATGAGCCCTCGTAAAGATATTTATTAAAACTGCGCAACAATTTTTAGTGGAAGTTAAAAGACCCTCCTTTGAGTAAATTTATGTATTCCTTTTTCATAAAAGATAGGAAAGTAAATGAAATCCTACATTTTGTTTTTAAAATACGTATTTATTTCAGTACAGAGTTTTTAAAATGAATCTAAAGTCTGCGGAAATTATTAATTTTTTTTAAGGTCTTTAATGTTTCTGAGTATCTATAAATTAAAAAAAAAAAATACAAATTACGCATTTATCCCCAAAGGGATATTCAGAGGCGCAACCAGGGTACCCACTTTTCGCCAAGTGTGTTCTATCCCATGATTTGAAAGGGGCGAGCCTATCGACATATCGGGCACAAATGCCCTGGCTCATATTGAGCATAAATATCAAGGAATTCAAATCCAAGAAGTGCGCTGCCGTACCGCGCATGCTTTACAAGTACGCCATCGAGGCAGTCTATCTATAAACTTTGTCAGTATCAATTAGCATGAGTAATTAATGTTACATACATGTTTTGTTAGTCAAACATCACGTTAGACGTTACACTAGATTGTTACAATATCTAATATTGTTTAGATTGTTTGTCTTTATATAGTATAATTAGCTAATGTTAGCGGCTCCGCTCGCATGATGTCTTTCTGGGTTGAAAGTCCCGCTTTATACTTTCCCGGGATGAAACGTAGCCTATAGGCTATAACACTCAGATGTAATGTAGCTTCCTATTAGTGAAAAATCAAAATCAGTTTCGTAGTTCTTGAGATTAGCGCGTTTAAACAAAGTACAGCTTATATATTGGTATAGATTTCTGACCGTGTAATAATTATTAGGTTAAGATGTTTAAAATGAAAAGTCAAATCAATTTACTCACAGAATATTCATTCAGTTAATAAAAAACATTAAATTTATTGCTGGATATTTATCAAATGAAAAATCGTATGTAGGTCCATTATAGCTATAAATATAGGCAGCTGGTGATAGGATATATTTTGTATCCGCCCGGATAGCGACCACTGAACACAAGGCAAAACCCGCCATAGTAGCCCATGTAAGTGAATCGCGTTTTGGGATCAACCTGTGCATGTCCGGTTCCAACAGACCGGCATAATTGTGTCGATTGACAAGGCGTAATCATCTCTCGTCAGTCGACATTCTATTGTATTCCATTCCACTTACCATGTGGTGCAGTAAGATCACTTTGCCCCGTCCATACAAAATAATTCTTGAATTTTCTGCCTTATTTACTATACCAATGAGTACAATATAAAGAAGCACCTCACTATCTGCTGAACTTTTAACATTAACATCCGAATTTAGCAAACTCATAGTATCACGCTAGCATAGTAAAAGGGGTAAGTAAATCCCTACCACAATAGGATCATTATTTCATGATTGCGTTGCGTTCAGTAATTCTGTAACTGTACAGACATTATCTCAGAACACATAACCGTTAATAGCTAGACGCTTAGGCGCAGACGTGCGTGTTGCCTTCCCTCGGGAGAGTTTACTTGAAGGCCTGTGACGTAGTAGGCAGCAGTGGCGGAGGTTCCATATAACCCGTTTCCCATCGGCATCCCTTGTACAGGATTTATGTAGAATCTAATTATCATTGAAACTATTTGTAGACCGCATTTGTTTACATTAGTAAGTACCTATGTGTGTCGGAAAATTTTACCATTCGCCACTGGTAGAGATAGGAATGTGAATTGTAACGCGTTATTATGGTTTCTCATTGACAAAATAACGTCAGCATACAGTCGAGTAGTTTATATCGCGTCTTTATATTTGGAACTTAGGTACAAAAGGTTGTCTTAAAAGTATATTTAAACCATGTTTATTTCATTATATGATAATCAGAAAACATTGCGAAGCGTTCACGAAAGCATTTAAATGAACTTAAATTAGTTAAAATGTTTGTTAACAAATGCGTATTATAATCATAAAGCCATTATAGAACATAATGTTGTAATTTTTATTCTAGGTCTCATGTTTAGTCAAATATCACTAAACCATAGAATATCTCAAAAAAAAAAAAACAGCGGCGATAGCCTAGTTGGGTGTGGAACGGACTGCCGAGACGAATGTCCGCAGGTTCAAATCCCAAGGGCACACACCTCTGCCTATTCTAAAATCATGTGTGTATTCTTTGTGAATTAATCGTTTGCTGTAACGGTGAAAGAAAACATCGTGAGGAAACCTGCACATCAGAGAAGTTCTCTATAGGAATTTCGAATGTGTGTGAAGTCTACCAATCCGCACTAGGCCAGCTTGGTGGACTAAGGCCTAATCCCTCTCAGTAGTAGAGGAGGCCCGTGCTCAGCAGTGGGCAAGTATATAATACAGGGCTGATATTATTATTATTATTATATAGACTAGGCGAGTTCTACTAAACGGTCCTCATTAGATATAAACCTTCATTTACACGTAGACAGATAATCGTCCATACCTACAATATAGTTGATTATAGTTATGTTATAGTGCGAAGCGTTTCCTTTCTAAATATTTTCTTGTGTAAGACATTAAATATAGTTTGTTATAGACCGGACATTGAACCGAATTTTTGCTCCAAAAGTTATTACCAATTGGTAATAATTATTTGTCTTATTTGAAATGTCCGTGTGACAAGTGACCGAAAACGTGCTAAAATACGCCTTAAAAACATGAAAATAATGATTATTTGTCTTATTTGAAATGTTCGTGTGACAAGTGAACGAAAGTATGGTAATATACGCCTTAAAACTATGAAAATAATGATATGGAAAAAATATGTGTTTTACATTAGTGTTATGCTATTTCACGGTAGATTGTGTAACCATCGCATGATGGTCGAAATTTTTGTATGAAAATCTTCCTAATGTCCGTTTTGTAGTAGTAGTTACACTGGCTACAATGTTCTTAAAACCAGAACACAACAGTGACTACACAATGCTGCTTAACTGTAGAAATAGACGTTAAGGTGGTCCCTATCCAGGCAGACTCTCACGTATGAAAGATCTAGCACCAGTATTTATCTCTACGTATTGCGTTTTACATTAATTTTCGTAAACTATTATTTTGCTGCGGTCTAGATAACTACGAGACAAGACTAATAAATTTATGGTGTCTTGAATGTATATTATTGTGATATATACAAAGTATGAACCAAAATTCGCCAGTAAGTACAGTAGTGTAAAATACCGCTTTCTATAAGAAAATATAAGGCTCAGAGATTAATACTCTTTTTATTTTTTTTTCCAGCATAAAAGTGATGTAAGTACATAATTTGTATATGCCAATATCTCAAAAACCTATCCGGGTTTGTCACGATACTGAGACAATCGTAAAGCTACTTATGTAGCGAACAATTATATAAAGCAAAATCAGTCGTAAAAGAGTAAAATGATAGGTAACTTAAATCCTACTAATATTATAAATGTGAGAGTTTGAGAGGATGGATGTATGGATGTATGTACGTATGTTTGTTCCTCTTCCACGAAAAAATTACAAAATGGATTTGTATGAAACTTTACAGATATATGGGTTATACATCAAAAAAACATAAAGGCTACAATTTATAATGATTTTGTGTAATTTAGTTAAAGTTTAACGATACATATCAAGTAAGTCGGAAAAAAATGTATCCCGAAAAATTCCTTCACGCGTGCGAAGCTGCGAGCAAAAGCCTGTTATATTACTATATTGGTAAAATACTTATATTTTTTATTGTAATACACAGATGTAAAGGCAACAAAAAAAAAAGAAAATATAACTAAAATTGCGTCGGTAATCATCTCGTTACTTACCTTCCACCACACACTCGCACCCACATTCTTATTAATATTAAACACGCCGACGAGCTAATGCGGCTACGTCAGCCCCTTCCCAAAGGGCGACACAAAAATCATTATCCTCATTTAAACAGTCGGTTAACCATAATTACACGAACGAGGTAACGTAACCGTAATTTCGCAGACAAATGTACTACACGGGATAACTCATATCAACTGTCTTTCATGACACGCTAAATTAATCCTACTTATTAAAGAATAAAGGGTGCTATTCGCGTAAAGACAGAATTGTCGATGAGTGAGGGTAAGTATTGCTATAATCTATGAGGCGAAATCTAGACGCCTAACATGGCTTTAGATACAGATGCCACTTGGTTCAATCAAGTCAGAAAAACATTTAAAAGCTTTACCTCTTCTGATATAAAAATATTTGGAAGAGTTAAGAAATAATTAAATAGAAAACTACTCAATAGTAAATGGACATTGTTTTTATCTTTTCCAGAAATAAATGGTAAAAATAATTAGTAAAAAGTAAACAATACGATGTTCAATACTAACTCAAAATTTCTTTGTAAAATACGCCCTTTCTTAATGTATATCGAGTTGTGAACTTCTTGCATAAGTTAAAAGCTAAATTCGTTATCGTCAAACTTTTTTACTTGAGCTTAAAAAACTTGGAACGGATTACGCGGCGCGCTTATTGCTTTTGCTTCTGTTTTACATAATGCTGGTTGTTTTGGAAACCTTTTTAGATACATTCATTTTATGCTAAACTACGAAAGATGGAAAACATTCAAGGGCCGTCGTACTGAGTCCGTAGCTTTATGTATAGTATGCTAACTAAATTCCTATTATGCCCTCTTTGTCTTATTAAAGTATATATTTACGGTTTTCAGATTTTTTCCTTTCATGTTCTGGAAGTCGTTAGTTTTAGTTGAATGTCATGATTCTAGGTCAACGGTAAGTACTCTATGTGTTTGGATTCCCGTGAGGAATCAGAAAAAATGTGACATAAACGATATATTTTTTATTGGTTTGAATGAAGAGACGAGCTTGCCGTTCGCATGATGGTAAGCGATACGACCGCCCATAAACAGTAGAAACACCATCCAACACCTTAAATTACAAAGTATCGTTCGGTATTCCAATGCGCTCGCCATCCCGAGACATGAAATGTTAAGTCTTATTATGTTCTGTAGATACACTGGCTATTAAGTCTTTCAAACCTAAACACAATAGTGACCACACTGCTGCTAAGCGGCAAAAATAGACATTGCATCATAATATCTTGTAATCACGATGACTTATAAGTTTGACTCTCTCAACGTTGATTGTCGTTCAACAAAGATAGACAACATACAGATCTTATAAGGATTCCTTTTGAGGTACGGTACATTAAAAATGGTTTACGTGTTTCAAAATGTCGAGTAATGAATGCCAAGCTTTATAATAACGCGTGGAGTAAAATAATACTTTTATAAGCAGAACACGGTGTAATATTACACAATTACAACATAATACGTAATAACATATTTGAAGGACTCTGAAGCGCATGGAGTGTTTGAATAAGAACGCAAGGGTATGGCGTTCGATTTTATATTACACCAGTTGACAGACGTGGTCCCGTCTTAACTATGAATTTGCAGCTCGCATTCTGTAAATCGCTTACAGTTATTCCAAACAATTGACAGTTATATAAAATTAATATTTCCGTTAAGTTTTCTTAAATTTTCTAATTTTTCGCGCAATTTTTTGATTTTTTTCTTTCATAAGCACCTTCACCTGACAATGGCAAACACAACAAAAAAAAATAGAGAAAGCGGTTCAGCCGTTTACGCGTGATGGCGTGACCAAGAGAAATAGGGATTCATTTTTATATTTTATATAGATATAAATGTAATAAATTATTTATGTTCGATATTAGTTAAAATAGGCCATATTCCTAGTATAGCAGGAGAGTTGTCTTTCGCCTTCATACGCTGAAACTAACAGAATATTAAGGCAGTTCAACGTCGATCTATTGTTCTGCCGTGATGTCCCATCGCTTTGGTTTGCGTCGGCCGTCAGAAGTTCAATTTGTGAAAGCTTTATACCACGCTATTCGAATCTGCAAATTAATTTCTGGCTAACAAGTTATGGGACATCACCAAAAACCTACTGGTATCCAGGATTCGCTCAATAATTTTATTATAACATACAAAATACAAATGCTGGTCGACATGCTCAACACATTTTCGATATAATTATTTCGATGAAATAATAAGCGCGTAATATCAACATTTTACAATACACGTACTTACATAATATTATTTCGTCATTTATTTTTATAAAAATATATCATTATTTTATATTATTTTTGTCGTTAAAGAGTATTATGCGGCGATGAGGCTGATGCTATCATTAACAACAATTCCAGACTTTTTTCGTTCCGAACTTGTTTCGCAATGTAGTCTTGTGCGTGATGTGGTATAAAATTAAGATTGAAAATTCCGTAGTTTTATTTCAGTCACATTCGCGTATACATAAGTAATCATTGGACATAATAAAGTATTCGTGTATTTTTGAAATTTAGGGGATTTTTTCACACGTAGGTATTACATAAAAGCAGGTAAGAAACAAACTTAGACAAATTACCTTGCCAATGAAGGCGGCAACACTCTTATTTGCCACCTGGGTAGCTCGGCACTACTGTATAGTCTGTTAATGGGCACTTAAAAGTTTAAATATCTTTAGTTTTTAATCTTTATTTTCAGTAAAAAAGCCAGCGAGGATTAAGGCCTAATCCCTCAAAGTAGTAGAGAAAGCCTGTGCTTAGCAATGGCTCAGTATATGTATAATACAGGGCTGATATTGTATTATTACATTAGTAATGATGCACTTTTAAATATCTCTCTGTCTCGGAATTTATTTACTAACTCGGAGATTAATAATCATATTCACGAACGTTAAGTACTTAACAGTCAATCAGCCTGTCTCCGCCTACTGCTGAACGTAGGCCTCCCCAAGTGAGCGCTAACCACCCCGGTCTTGAGCAGGTCGCATCAATCCACTACTACTCAGCTGAGTACAGAGCTATACTATGATAAAAATTCTGTTATTGTTTTCGGAATAATTGGCCACTGATATCTACCATTATATTTTGTAACCTTCTGTTAACAAGCTTTTATTTAGGTTGCAATGTTTGTATGTAATTATGTACAAATCTTGAAAATGAATTTTAAAGCAGTTATCCTCAACCGATTAAGATGAAATTTTGCATACACGGTTTGAATGACAATGCATTGTAAGTTAAGTGATGTCCTTCTAAATTTAATATAATAGACGCTAATGATGTCGGACTAGTTATTTTTACTGGTGGTAGTTCTCTCATATGTGACCGTCCGCTTGCGTAGGTATCACCGCAATGTCTATTTCTGCCGCCAAGCAGCAGTGTGTATTCACTGTTGTGGTCCGGTTTACGGACATGGCCAGTGTAACTACTGAACATAATAAGACTTAACATCTCATGTCTCAGAATGGTGAGCGCAGTGGAATACTAAACAATACTTTGTGATTCAAGGTGTTGGATGGTGTTATTACTGTTTATGGGCGATTATCACTTACCATCAGCCAAACGGCAAGGTCTCGTCTTACAAAACTTTAAAACAAATTTCGCACTCCTATATTTATAAGATAAAAATACGTTCCAAATATCATACGTACAGTAACTTCCCTATAAAAAATGTAGAAAAATAAGCTATACAGCGTTTCCAGTCCATTTCCAGAATCTAGTACCAATAGACCCTCGCACACGCGATTAAAAGATTTTCCCCGACATCAGCTTACAAAGAGCGTAATGAATTAATGTAAGAGCATTTCTTTCAGACGGCCATTTTTTGTGGGTTTCTAGATCAACGCTCAATGGAAAAGGCTTAATTACATTCACTGGATGACTCATAGAAATGAGTTCAAAAATTTGTGCTGACCTGAATAATATTTGTGATATTTTTTTGGTAAAATAGCGAGCTACTTTTGCTGATTCATGACTTAACTGTACTTTATATAATGTGAAGTATTGAGTTATAAAAATGACGTTTTTTAAGAGAATAATGTTTGTAAAATTTTAGCACGTCCATAGTATTTCAAATGATCTATCTACTTGGTGATAGAATTTGGAGTGCCAGAACAGTTTTCGTAAAACGTTAAAGCGGACTTAAATTTGACTTAACTAAATACAATCAGACATTAATAGTTATTAGACTTCTTAAATAAAATATTGACTTTAAAATCAACATAAAATTGGATTAATAGTTTGCCGTTTTCAAAGGGTTTAAAATAAATAATTATTAAGAAGTGACTTAATTAAATAAGTTTGAAAATATTAATAAATTATTTGGAAACGTTTCATCAGACTACCATATTAATTTATGGGCATGTAAAAAGGGAATGAATTATTCTCGAAATTTATCTACTACCTAGGAGATTAGCAATCATATTCGCAAACGTTGCTTAGTTGTCAATCAGCCTGTCTTCACCTACTGCTGAACGTAGGCCTCCCCAAGTGAGCGCCAACCACCCCGCTCTTGAGCAGGTTGCATCAATCCACTACTACATAGCTGAGTACAGAGCTATACTATGATAAAAAATATGTTACTGTCTTCGGTTTGAAAGCTTTTGCAATGCATAGGCATACAGTAAAATGAGCTTTTGTGATTGGTTAACAATGCGATAATTTACTTCAGTTGGCTGTCGGATAAATAAAGCTAAACGAAGACAGAATAAGCTACGTAATTGGTTATATAATGCGTTTTTTTTAGTATTGTTTATGAATACGACTGTAAGGAATATTAAAATGAAAACTTAAGACCGTACAGAAAATTTCAAAAATAGAACGTCTTGTTTATGAGTTACTTTTACGAATTGTCACATCTAGAACAAACAAATGAACATCGCTGTCATAATTTTTTGCCCAGATTTACGGGATGGAACAAAGAAATTTTGATATATGTATAACACGCGACGCGTCCCGGATAAAGAGTATTAGCGTGCTTTCATTTATATTACTTATGTAGTCCCTTCTTAATCTTAGGGGCGGACAATGTAAAATGTTTTTTATGCTGTTGAAAGCTTTGTTTTTTGGTTGAGTGACGAAGGTTGCTTTGGCATTTAAAATAACTTTTTAGGGACTGTGGGGTTATTGACTAATCTTATGAGGGTCTAATTTAAAGGATCTGTTTAACTAGGACCAAACCTGCTGTGTTTAAAGAACAGAGGTTTTACGCGTAGAGGCCTATGGAGATTATTATTACTGGGCATCGTAGTTTTACTCAAATACTAGCTTCCGCTCGCAGCTTCGCCCGCGTGGATTTCGGACTTCAAAAATGGAGCCGGTCGCGAACGTTCGAGAATGTTCGTTTTACGAAGCTACTCGCTAGGTGATTCGCTAGCCTCTAGGTGCCAAGCAAGCCGCCTGCCTGTGCGTTCGCGACCTTATATATATACAAAAATATATAGCATGATTCAGTATTCACGCATGATGGCTTATTATTAGCGTATTTCATGTATAACTTTGGTGTTTCTATACCGATTTCTATGATTCTTTTTTATGGAATATTTAATAATGTTAACTTTTTTAATTAGGGATGACTGAGAGTGTTATATACGTAAGAGTAGACAAATATAATGAGAAAGCTTCGAACTGCTAAGCTATCGGGAGTTACACGTGTTATTGTGAGTCAACCATAAAAGATAGACATATGCTGTCGTGGGATATATTTTACATAATTTTAAGGAGAACATTTCCGGCATACATGATTTCTGTGTAGCTTTAACCATTAATGTTGCACACGCGAAGGAAGCTTAAAAATGGAGTAACTTCTCCCGTTTTCCCAACATTTCCCTTCACTGCTCTGCTCCTATTAATTGTAGCGTGATGAAAAGTATACTATAACCAGCACAGGAGTATGACAAATAATTGTACCAAGTTTCGTTAAAATCCGTCGAGTAGTTTTTGTTTCTATAACGGTTATACAGACAGACAGACAAAAATTTTACAAATTGCATTTTTGGCATCAGTATCGATCCCTAATCACCCCCTGATAGTTATTTTGGAAATATATTTCATGTACAGAATTGACCTCTCTACAGATTTATTATAAGTATAGATAGATATTGATATTTGCAAACGCTGTCATTGGATTTGAAACATAGAAAATTCTATTATTTAAAAGAATCAATGTTCCCTAAAATGAGCATAATTCCTACGTAGCATTTTCACAAAGTTTAATTGTTACAAGAACACAACGATGACGTGAGATATTACAGTTCATTAAGAGACTAAACAGGAGGTAATATTAAAAAGGTCTCATAAATTTTACATATTGGCAGTGTTAATTAATTTTATTTTTTTTTTAGCTATGCCCATTCCAATTTTAAATGTCATAAAATATAAACGACAAATCTTATAAAACATGAAGCATGGAGAAAACGTACGCGGACAGTAATGTTCCGAGCGGTCTATGTTTGTATATTAAAATGAATTGCAAACATTTAACACAGTCAAGCAAACGTGCGGCTCGCAATGTAATTACCAACGACAAATACATTCGGACGTCGCTGAATTTGTTACCAGTGTTGTGTAGTTTTAGTTAGTTTTTTAGTAGAGGAGGCCCGTGCTCAGCAGTGGGCAAGTATATAATACAGGGCTGATATTATTATTGTGTAGTTTTATAATCTACATTATTAAATGGAACAGGAGAAATTGGGCACGAAAAATTGCACTTACTTGATGGTATTATAACTGACTTTTTGAAAACGAAACGCAAGAGCTTGTGTACTTTTACTTAGTGTTTAATATTGATGAAACAGTGCTACTTATATATAGCTATTTTGTATACATTCATTATATTATATAATACATTAATATGCTATTATGACACAGTACTACGAATCATTTATTTTTTCAGTCGACTGTATTCGCGTTTTAGAATATCAGGAAAGAGAAGTGTAACAAGGAGAAGGAAGTCGTGGCTGCACAATATACGGGAGTGGACTGGAATAAAAACCGTCGAAGAACTGTTCCGTCTAGCCACGACAAGGAAAGGCTCAAGGAACTGACTGCCAACCTTCAGTAATGGAGAGGCACCTGAAGAAGAAGGCATCATTATCACCATCATCATCAGCAGCAGGATGTCCACTGCTGAACAAGGGCCTCCCCCAAAGATTTTCAGATCAACCTATTATATTTTTTTTCAATAGACGCAAAAGTTTAATGTACAACTAACCATTCGCCTCCCATTTCCCATATTTTTCTCACTTAGAAACAATTACTATGATTTATTAACTTTTAATTATCTTAAAGCATTTTGAAATACAAGTGTTATACTTTAAAGTCTTTAAGAGCTTATAAACAGCCACTTTTGATGTCAAAATATTAAATGAAAATTATGAGATAAAACTTGGTGAAAATTAAGGTCTTAAATACGGGTTTAATCCAGTTGAAGGTAACTTTAAACGACATTTCGCAGACACAAGTCACATCTTTGTTTAACACGTTAATCACAATTAAACAAAAGTTATAAATGAAATTGATACGTTTAACAAAGTCAGTACGAACTTTTTACTCTTCTCATATTTATCACAATGTAATTAGGTAACAGTACTGAAAGATAATTCATATCGCTGCTTTAATTTGATAACGACAGATCTCAAAAATATACTTTTCAGGATAGCCATTTAAATAAAACAAGAAATTGAATTGTTTATATAATATAATAACTTTTTTTGTGGTAATCATTAATATACCTAATGGTACGATACTCATGCGAAAGTTTTTGTAATGTTTAGATGTTTGCATATTTTTTTAAATTACTTCTATTGTAGGTTTGCACATATGATAGTGAAGTAAGTTGACTAATTTCGCAAAAGTTAAAAATTGCTAAGCGATAACTTATCAGTCGTAATATTTAAGCATGAATTCACGTCGTTTGAATCTCACCTTATGCAGCAAAAGCCTGTGGCGTGTGTTAATATTTTATCTATATAACATCGTTGGTAAAGATTTATAAATCTTTGCTAAATAAAGTTACCGTTTCGTAAATATGGTTAAGTTTTTATTGTACTCTAATCCTATTGGTCGTAACGTGATGTTACATAGCCTTTCTCGATAAATGGGCTATCCAGAACTAAAATTTTAATTCGAGCTCGTAGTTCCCGAAATTAGCGCGTTCAAACGAACAAATTCTTCAGCTTTATATAATTGTAAAAATAATACAGTAACATACACTGTTACAAATATTATCACTTTATTTAATTGCTTTTGCTTTCCCAAGCCCAAAATAGTAAGCACACCACTGGGAACGATCTATGTACTCCACGAACTCAAGTTGTCGTACTGAAATTCCCTATACATTGACCCAGGTGTCATGTACAAACAAGTTAGGTACACGAGCCAAGTTCTACGAACAATCGGTTATTGTTAACGCTACGTGCAGAGAACGTGTAACATTGTGAGATGGCTGACATGAACCACAACTGGCGAATTGTAAAAGCGGTATAGTTATTGGATTGGAGCTTGACTCTGGAAATTGTGATTAGAAGTTTTTGTGTGATGCATGGTTGTTAAATTATTTCACTAGGGGCCTTTCACAAGTCATTTAAATATCATTTGCCGGCGTATTATACAGCTAATATTTTATTACTATTTATTTGGGAGTAATTGTCGGTGAGTATACTGGTGATAGGTCTCTCATATGTGAGACTCCTGCTTGGGTAGGTACGGTTAGCAACAAAAGTCGATGAACAGATACTAATTTACAAAACACCTGAACATTGAAACGGACCATAAATCACTTACCAAACAAGAGTACAGATTAAGGTTATCATTTCAATATGGATGGTATCCAAAAGTAAAGGATTGGCTGAAAAAAATATGAAAAAGAAACTGACGTTTACGTTGAATCCTTCGAAGAGAATCTCCTGCCAGAATAATTTTGAATTTACACATTTGTTCGTTAAACCGGCCAGTGCTCTATAAAATAGGATATTTAAAATGTAACTAACCTATTCCCATTAATGTTATAATATTACTTTCTAATATATTATGATGTTTTGTCCGTACTTAAAAATTTATAATTCTGGTTATTAACTTCAATGTATACTATTATATAAACCTGAAGAATTTGTTTGTTTGAATGCGCAAAACTCAGGAACTACTTAACCGATTTTGAAAATATTTCACTAATAGAAAGCTACATTACTCTTAAGCACTATACGCTACTTTCTATCCCGGGTAATTTTTAATAAAGTAGGACTTTTGTACTTGAAAAACTTTTTCACGCGGGCGGAGTAGCGAGCCAAAGCTAGTATGTTATATAATAACAATTAAATTGATATTCTGGACAACAGTCCAGAATACAACAGTATTTAGTCGGCAATGTTTTGATAGTAAAAATCGCGGTACGCTGCGCTTCGCGAGATGGATGTCTTGAAGCTTGATGAGTTCAATTTAACAAATAGGAAAAAAAGCTTGTATATAAAACAAAGAATGTGCTAATTTCAGCCACATTTGTATTTATTACAGATCATAAAAAATTGTCGCTAGTAATGTTTAGCAGTTAATGGTTTGACGGCGTTCAGCTACTTTTGACGAAACATTGACGTCTTTTAATATATTCGGAGAATAACAATTACTCTGGTGTAAAATAGGCGCTAAAAACGCGCACACATAGAGGCGCAACGGATACACCCACTTTCCGCTGTGTTTAGTCCGTCCCATGATGTGATAGGAGGCGAGTCTATCGTCAAGAAAAGAAAACCATGCGTGAGAGCTATTAGTAGCAGTACATAAAATCATACATGCAAGTAGGTATATTTCTAAAAACTTTTTACAAACCTTAAAATTGCCAAACTGCCCTAAAATGAGTACATAAGCTTTGAGCAAATTAGTTCTAAGATCTAAAGTCAAGCTACGATATAAAATATCAAACACATTAATTAACATCCAAAATGTCCCGACCAAGTTCCCGCCAAGTTTTCAACCAGAATATAATTTATAAGTCAACAATTTAACGTTTCGTTGGATTTTAATTACAGTTTGAATAGTTTTGCGGCGGTTCGAAGCTTGCTGACTGTTGGATGCAGCAATCCAAAACCACATCCAATTTACTATTAACAAATTGGACCTGGTAACCGCATGGATGAAAGTTCGTTGGATGTGGTATGGGGCGGAATTTGTATGTAGATATTAATGGGTTGATTCATGTATTTTCATTTGTTTTATAGATTATCCATTAGTTAATGATTTTGTACAATGTAGTATATCAGTTCAATTGCTACTGAGAGTTTTTTGGCACACCAAAGAGACTGTACTGCACGATGCCGTCTAGATAAAGTATCGAATGGCAACAGATGGCTATCTTATACCGTTCGGAACAATCATGCCGGCCTACTAAGATGCTTCTTCGCGCTATGGCGGAAGGAGCCAGGCGTAATTTCTACGATATAGCAGTCACATATCAATTTCATACTTAATTCTTTATGTATGTATGCTCAAAAATATTAAGTACATAGTTTAAATATTCCCATTGTTTTTACAATCTAAATATTCAATTGGAACGGAATTATATTTTATTATACTTAGTCTGGCCATAAATACTGTTACACTTAATTATAAAAAAATATTACATTTGAATTTCGAATCTGTCATTTTTATACGATTGTTCATTGTGTTTTCTCATTTTGGCGCCAATACATTGTAAAATATTTTGCGATATTAAAATGGTGTGGGGTGATAAAGAGAACCGAATCGCTGTGATAGCATTACACAAAGTAGGTATGGAGCCAAATGCAATTTTTAAAACTCTCCATACACTTGGTATTAGTAAAATGTTTGTGTACCGGGCTATTAATAGGTACAATGAGACCTCCTCTGTTTGTGACAGAAAAAGATCTGGCCGTCCACGTAGTGTTCGTACGAAAAGGTGGTCAAAGCAGTAAGGGAAAGAATTCGAAGAAATCCTGTCCGAAAGCAAAAGATTTTATCTCGGGAAATGAAGATAGCACCTAGAACCATGTCGCGTATTTTAAAAGATGACTTAGGACTTGCAGCCTATAAGAGACGCACTGGCCATTTCTTAACTGATAATTTAAAGAAGAATAGGGTGGTAAAATCGAAACAACTACTGAAGCGGTACGCAAAGGGAGGTCACAGAAAAATTTTGTTTACGGATGAGAAAATTTTTACAATTGAGCAACATTTTAACAAACAAAATGACCGTATTTATGCTCAAAGCTCTAAGGAAGCTTCCCAATTAGTCGACAGAGTGCAACGTGGACATTATCCGACTTCAGTGATGGTTTGGTGGGGTGTTAGCTATGAAGGAGTGACTGAGCCATATTTTTGTGAAAAGGTATCAAAACATCGGCACAAGTGTATCAAGATACCATTCTTGAGAAGGTAGTTAAGCCCCTTAACATCACCATGTTCAATAACCAAGTATGGTCCTTCCAGCAAGACTCGGCGCCGGGTCATAAAGCTCGGTCCACGCAGTCTTGGTTGGAATCGAACGTTTCGGACTTCATCAGAGCTGAAGACTGGCCGTCGTCTAGTCCCGATCTTAATCCGCTGGATTATGATTTGTGGTCAGTTTTAGAGAGTACAGCTTGCTCTAAACGCCATGATAATTTGAGTCCCTAAAACAATCTATACGATTGGCAGTGAAGAATTTTCCCATGGAAAGAGTGCGTGCTTCTATTGATAACTGGCCTCATCGTTTAAAGGACTGTATTGCAGCCAATGGAGACCACTTCGAATAAGCTTTTTATATTTTTAATTGTTTTATATTTATGTATTAAACTGACACACTGTAAAAGTAATAAATGTTATTTGCAGTTAACAATTTTCTTTTTTCTTTATTACAATATTTATGGCAAGACTAGGTATTGGTGCTTAGCGGCACAAATTGACAACTACACATACGAATTGATAAGAAACTTATTAAATAGAAATTAGCGAAAAAATTTAACTCAATATCGCGCAATATATACGATTACTGTACTTAAATAAGAAATAAAGCCCGTAATTTTGGAGAGACTGCCACTCAACAAGAGTAATTAATTACATGTTTCATTTATCACTTTTGTCACTTTCTTGCTTCAAATAACTTTAAAGAAAGAAAATATTTATTTAATGAAGGGATTCCCTGATTAAAAATATTTTATATAGCCTTTTGAGAAAAGTTAAAATTATCGAATAAGAACACTAACATCATACTTAGCAAGTCCAATGATTTATAGCTTCGGTCCAATACAGAAAGCCAGCAAAGTGTCATGTCGCAAGTCTAACAATGGCTAAAGTCGAGATCTTGAGCTAGTAATATTTCTAAATAATATTATACTAACTTCAACACAACATGCTGATGTTAGGATATCTCAATCTACCAAAATAGCACGATGGGTAAAAGTGAGTATAATCCTACTAATATAACTGTAAATGCGAAAGTTTTTGAGGATGGATATATGTACGTTTGTTCCCCTTTCACGACAAAACTACTGAACGGATATGGATGAAACTTTACAGTAATACTGGTTATACATCAGAATAACACATAGGCTACAATTTATAATCATTTTGAGTAATTTAGTCACAATATAACGTTACATATCAAGCAAGTTGAAAAGAAATTATCCCGGTAAACTCCTTCACGCGGGCGAAGCCGAGAGCAAAAGCTAGTGATTCTTAAAAATATGTTAGGTTTCGGCATCGGCCTGTATATAATACGGATTTAAGAGGTCAAGAAAAAATGATATAATAATATATTTTTTTTCTTGGATTTTGCGCTTCGCCATCAGAGAGTGATTTATTTTTTTATATTTTTATACATAACATGCATTGACTTTTTAAAATATATTGTATAAAAATGTAAAAAAGTAACTTTCAAAACAAAGACTACTGGATACTCTACTCTAATGACCCTGTATAATATGATTTTTAAGTACTCCTGATTTTTTTGTAAAAGTTGTAGCCATAATATCACATGAAACATTTATACTTCCACCAAGAATGTCAATCTTACTAATTGAAATGCTGTTACCGATAAGTGTAGTTTTAACTTAATAATGATCACAATTCTCAGTAAATGGTGCGCATTTATCGAACTCTTTGGAAATCCATCGAGTTGTTCGAGTAGTTTGCTGAAAGCGAACGTAATTGCTAGAGCAAAGGGAAATTATTTAATTTCATCCGTTTAAAATAGAAAATATCTTGAAATCTGTATCATTCTAATGGTCTGAGTACTGGTTTGAGTACTCGATATTTTAATACAGTTTCAAATGGGTTAGGGGTAAATATAATTGAGTAATATAGTAAAGTACAAGTGTAATAGGTGCTGATTTCAGTCAGATAGTCATACATTTTCATCAAAGATTATTATTTATAAAAATAATAGTCTCTGATGAAAATATATGACTGCCTCGGTGGCGCAATTGTTAGCAAAGTGATATCAAGTTTTTTCTACTCAGTATCAGCTCGTAGTCCTGGAATTCGTGCCCGGTACGGCGATATGATCGTCCTCTATCACATCATGGGACGGAATACGCAAGCTGAAAGTGGGTTCACCAGTTGCGCCTTTGTCTATCCCTTCGGGGATAGAAGGCGTGAGTGCGTGTGTGTTTGTGTGTGGCATCATTTTAAGAATTATGATAAAAATACTGAACGAAATTTGATTATAAGTTTGATGAGCTCCACATGACGTCGCACGAGTAAACAAAAGTATAATTTCTAAGATTTCTTTTAGGTAGGTTGATACTGTAATCATAATATTGTATTTTATGGGTACTTATCGTCGTATTATAGTATACAGTAATAATGATAATTATTTAATAACTTTGAAAATAATAATAGGTAAGTAAAAATGCATGAAAAAATCTGCAGTGCGGTACCGGGTTACTGTCATCAAATTGTTATTGTCTTTAATATAGATAGTCGTGGCGCTTAAAATAATGCGAACGCTTTGCTCATTATTAAAAAGAAACTGCTACTAATGCTAACGTTGCAATTTAAAACAAAACACAAATAAATAAAACAGTTCTATATAAAATTAAATTATAACAACATTCAACAAAAGTTTACAATTGAGTGTCTCTAGACAGTATAGTATACTCTAGATCTAAATAATTCTACTTCATTCTACTCTCTTGGGTAAGTCTAGAGAATAATCTTTATCAGTTATGATACCTAAATACCTCTTACTTTTTATTCAGAATTTAGCTTTGAACTTTGAACATTGATTTGAGTATGGCTATTGCAATTAAGGGTGTCTGCTCTCTATACGGTCTCATATAATGACAGACAATATATTAAAATATACTAGACTGTGATAGCGCGGTCTCGAACTTTTCAACATAAAGAATATTTTTTGCCTGACACGTTCCTATCGCGGTCAAAGTATGAAACGGTTTTGTACAGTTTGTACATTTGACTGATATTAGTATAATTATCTAAAGCATATCTAATGGAGGGGCTTAACTGGAACAGATACTCTACTCTCCTACTAGACTGGTTTTATAATTTTCATTGTATTCGTGTAACTGGCAACAATTTTGCCATTTTGAACATTCATAATCATCATCATCAGCCTACAACTGTCCACTGCTGAACATAGACCTCCCCTAGAGCATATTGAACATTCAGCCACAGTATATTTGGCGCGTAGACCGCGAGCATACCCGAATATTTAGTATTCGGCCTAATCACTATTCGAGACTTGTTTAGAAACATTGTCTCACAGAAATGACAGTTTAATGTTTCGTTTCATGTAGTGAGTGAGGTTTATAAAGGCACAAATTACCCGTATAGTGATTTTTATTCTCTAACTACAAATATGACTACAAGTGGAAAAAATAATATTTTACCGATTACTTAGTTCCTTAAAACCATTGTCAAATTTAACTCTCGAGTCATACTATTAGCAGAAATGTAAATAAAAATAATCATGACATATTCAAAGTCTAGACTCAAAATCTAAACTGCGCACCCGAAAAACAAAATACACTTACAGGCTTTATTCATAAAGATAATGCGCTAAGTTCAATAAAATATAATCCCAAGCCAACGTTCTAGACAATAATAATTTTGATAAGAAAAAGCTTAGTTCCTTTTAATAATAAAATAAGTATAACAACTGCAGTAAACCTCATTTACTTGGTGCAAAGTGTTTCTCACGGGGAGTGTTTAGCTTTTAGCGTTCATAACATTGTTTCCAACGGATTTATTAAGGAGAAATTGTGTTAAAAATATGAATTTCCAGCTCATTTTTTCCACATAATGTACGGGATGTTTTTTTTATTTTTCAGTTAAGAGGATAGATGGATTTATGCGGCACTTTGTTTTAAATTAATGGAGTGGTTATGTATAATAAAACGGAAGCAAGCTGTCAAGGAAAGGTTATAATTAAAAGTTGTTAATTAAAACAAAAGTAAAATCGATTAAAGTGTCATGAGAATCCAAATTCTTGAATCGGGAATTTACCACGAGCCTAGTACTGTCATTTACATTACACTTGAATGCCTCTGTGGCGTAATGGCAACGCGTACGCGGCACGATTACTACTACTTCGTGGAGGTCTTGCAATCGAATCCCGGGTTGAACCAACAATTATTTCCATCTTAAAAATTAGTCAATCGTAGCTCGAGAGTCAGGAAGATAGCGATGTGATACCTCAGTGCACGTAAAATCGTTGGTCTTGCGCCTGATCTCTTTCCGTCCTCTTCATGTCGGATTTTAGACTCACTGGATTAAGAGTATGAAAGAACAGAGTGTGAGACTGTGTATGGCGCACATACTATAATATCTCTTGCACACGTGGCGAATCTCCGTTGAGATTGGCCCACGTAGCCGAACTACGGCTAAGAAAGATTTACCCATATACATGCCATTATACAAATGAAACGATTCATCATCATCATCATCTCAGCCACAGGAAGTCCACTGGTGAACATAGGCCTCCCCCAAGGATCTCCACGTCGACCTGTTGGAAGTGGCCTGCATCCAGCGACTTCCTGCGACCTTAGCCAGGTCATCCGTCCACCTTGTAATGAAAAAACACTTTGAATATACCATTGAAACGATAGCTTCGAGTATTACAATTACATCCAGACTCAACATTAACTTTCGATCTTCTACAGGAATTAGATCAAATCAAACCAGAGTATTCCTAAACCATCAACCAGATAGATTTATCTGAGATTTTACAAATCGTGCACATTTCTCATGTCAAACACAACGCGTGTCGAAAAACTTTTGTCTGCTAACATTACTTTATTTTCGGTGATATTTTACGTTTGAAAGAATTGTTTCTTTCGAGGATATTGGAGTTAAGGTTTGCGAAGACGAATGTTGGATGGTGTGATTCTTTATGAGATACCTATTGGCTTATTAACTTATTTATGCCTCGCATCGAAAAGTTTAAGTGTATATTCAATAGTGTTATTAATTTATTGATTTGGTAAATGCTAAGTACTTTGGATTTTCTTATCTACCGTTTATCTTTGTTATGTTATTTACTGCGGGTTGCCTGCTTGACATATCTGTTCTAGCCTATCTAATCGTATTAAATATATATTAGGAAAACCCGAACGAAGTGTTTCCCGGCTTAGAAATCTAACCATGAAATTACAATTATCATAATTATACTCTGCCATATGCTAAGGGAGCGATGGGAAATCTTTTCTTATACTAGCACGGCATAGTGACCCCACTGCCCCTGATGGTAAGTGGAGTGGGGTCCAATAGATTGTCGACTGACGAGAGATGATTACCCCTTAGCGGTTGACACAATTATGCTGGCTTGTTGGAACCGGATATACTTAGGCTGATCCTGGAACACGACACACGTTCGTGGGCCACTATGGTGGGTTTAAATACCTTCTGTACTGTGGTTGTTACCCGGGCGGATATAAAATATATCCTATCGCTAGCAAAAATATATTATGTGTATCTATAATGTAATAATAATAACAGTAATTACTTAAATAAGGAAATTTTGGATTTATATTTAAGTAGCGCTAATTACTAATTTAAATACAAAAGTTTTGTGAGTTAATCACAGAGTGACTAAGTATATAGACAGATTCCTACGGAGCGTAAACTTTGTCCATCTATTTATATGTATCGTGTTACTTAAGATAAGTTAAAGAGAAGTAACTGTGTTTTTCGAAGACCAAATTTCAAAGGCATCTGAAAATAATATTTTAATTGGTGACAAGGTATAATTAGTTATTTTTGTCATCGTCTCCGGCGGGCGGCGATAACACTCTGGCTATTCATCGTAAAAATGAGTTCTTAAAACTTTTACACTCCACATGACTACAGTTCCGTTTTCACCGCGTTCCTCGTCCCTAGACCCCAGCCCCGGATCTTGATTTTTTTCGGGGCGGGGCAAAATTTGAAAAATGCCACCTCCGCCCACCTATTTTTTTACTTTTGTCGTTATCATTATTATTTCGCGCCCAGCGGGAAATAATTTTAAGTATTGAATGTACTGGATGTCTCAGTAGTCAAAGTTGCGTTAATTACGAGTTATGTATTTCTCTGCCAAGTTTGAATTTGCCGCCCTCTGAATTCGTCGCCCGGGGCATGGGCCCCGGCTAGCTCCCCCTTAGATCCGGGGCTGCTAGACCCTCCATATCAGCCCGCGTGCCAACAAATTCGGTCATGGATAGATTGTTTAGTAAGCTCATCCCTAATCGTTGTTCTCATCCTGAGACATACTGAGCCGAGGTTCGTAACTCGTTAGTGGATTGCACTCAGCATGGTCGCTTAATTTTCAAGGGTTGCAAGCGCCTAAAGCGCTCACCTAAAATTCTGGTATATTTATATAAGCCGAACCTTGCCGGGCTAACAAAGGTAAGATAAAAATAATGTTATAATTAATGTCGATAAGCTTTATTGCAACTATAGTCTTTAATCAAGTGATAATAAGCAATAATGGACTCATTACAATAAAGCGGAATAATTGTATAATTCTAAAACAGTTACGCATATTATAGTGTTGCTGCGGTGAAAGAGAATATTTAATGTTCGATAATAGAAAACCACGAAGCCGCTATGGCCTCGTTCTGCACCAGCATTCAGTATGACCTAGTTTCCGTAGTAGATACTACTATTATAGTAGATCAGATATTTTCGACTAATAATTTTTTTGTAAGGCATAATGATTCTTATTGCGTTCGTGTGGCTACGCTATTGTGAAAATGTTCCACTGTGGTCTTTTCTAGTATAGGTCGATTAACGAATCCACGTTTATATTACTCACAATGCAATTATACATATGTTAAAAATATTTCATATTATTATGATTGAAGGGAAATATACAAAGATGCAAACAAAATATCACCCATTTTTGACTATTGATGCATGAGCATTTCGCTGTCATGACGACTAACATTAGTTTATTCACATTGGTCTATATAATATAAATTAAGATCTGTTTCACAACTTCTGAGTAAATGTTACTCCTCATATGTATAAGCCGATCAAATACAAAAGTCACACTAATCTATGCTCTGAGATAAATGGTAATAAAATGAGTACTATCTATATTAGTTGTGTAATACGATGACTGTCAAATAAAATTAACTTCAAACTTGTGAAACCCGACCTTAGCATATTATATTATGTTGGCCTAGAATACTACTGCTAGTCTATATGTGTGCTAAATTTGTCATAAATCTGTTCTTTTGATCGTTGATCGTTGACCGTCGTTGTTATGAAAATTCGCTCTTTTCACTTCGTAAATATAAGCCTCCTAATGATTCCCGTCTTCAAAATTTTTCCCCTTAATCCCAAGGATTACATAAAGATTTGTTTTGTTACAAAAATTACAATGTCCTTAAGTTTATTTAACAAAAATATTAAAAAGTTTTAAGTATAAAATGTTACGGTTGGATGAATGTTACATTATACATTTTTTTAAATAGTTATAACATGTTTTATAAAATATTAGCTTTTTACTTGTGGCTCAAGATTTTTTTACAGGATAAATATTTGAGTGGGATAACAAAGTAGCCTATAGCACTTATTTCATTATATATTATAGTAGTAACTACGTATTAGTGAAAAAAAGAAAAATTACGATTTAGTAGTTCCCGAGATTAACACGTTCAAACATGATAAAATATGTTTAATTTTTTTCTATTTCTTTTATAAATTGGATACACCTTCTAGAAATACGATTAGCAAGTTTGCTGGAAGGAACATCGTAATACTTTGGTATTTACAATGTACTTGCATTTAATTAAACTTAAATACCAACTCTAACCTATAAAGTCGGGTCTCGCAAAAAATAGCAGTAAATTGCGTTTATGTCGATTTGTAACACAAATCATGAACTTAGCCGAGCTTCTAGCACTAACTCGACCGAAATTGCTGTGCCGTTTGGAATACTGATGTCAATTTTACGTTAGATCGCAATTGACAAACTTCGGCGGTTGCGCTTGGTCTCCACACCAAATGCGCGCCCATGCATGGGGTCACATTTGCAGCGACCCTAGGCACAGAGTTCAGTGTGTATACCTTATGGTTGCTAAATACACATTGAGACCTATAAGGGTTCGCGAACATTTCCCCTCCCTCTAACCTCCCTCTCCAACTATCGTGAAATAGGTCCTTCTCCTTCCTCTTCTCTTCTTTCACCCTATCCCCTCCCTTCTTCCTCCCAGACCCTGAGACCGGATAACCTTGGGTCGCCAGCGTACCGTCCGCTGGCACCCTCGGTGATAACGGTAGGGTCTACCAAATCCTCACAGGGTTAGCCGTCGTTGCTAAGCCAGGGGATCGCTTGTACACCGTTCGCAGGATACCCCCGGCGATGTGGTCAGAACTCAAAGAAAAAAAATCTTCGGCGGTTATAACCTACTTGAAATTGAAATATATCAGTTGTAAATCAACTACTACTCCTTATAAATATCAAAACTGTAGCGACAGACGAAAGTTATCTTTAGAGTCCAGATCCCGGATTTTTCTGACTGTCTTACTTTGATACGGCTGTCGAAGCTATCCTTCGAAAAAAACGGCCGTAATTAATTGCAAAAAGAGGGATTCGGTCCTGTAGACGGAATAGGGCCCTCTGCCCTTATTTCATTTTTGGCGCAGAGGATGTTAAAAAGAGGCTTGATTTCATTTCGCATCGAGATAAATGTTGATGAAAATCCATATTTCGTATCCAAATGCCCAAAGTAGTTCAGAAACAAAATGCATACGAAACTTTGTGTGTAAGGTGCAAATATTTTCTCCCCACAAGCGAGTCAAAGTTTGAGCAAACTGGAAAATATGTTGGAAGGATCGCAAGGCAATAAATCCAGGTAAAAGGTGGTACCATAAATACTCCTTATCCTGGTAAAATTAAAAGTGCCCGAGGGATAAATAACTAGGTGTGCAAATTCACCGCTAACTTCAGCCAGTAGACTATCTTCCTGTGGGATTCAAACTTTCACGGGGATGGAATAACGCGATTACATTTCATGGAATGTGCTACTTTTAAGCGCAATTTAATTTTAGTAGGTATGTAAAAACTATAATATTAAAAAAGGCATTGTAGTATTTAATTGCAAAAATTTTGGTGATAGCTGTTTTTTTTACAAAAAAAAAATAGTTTATAAGGCTCCGTAATAAGCTAGAGAATTTACAAAATGGTTTACGATTGTAAAATTTTAATACGATTACCCAAAAATTCCACCGGCATATCGTAGAATGATGGAATCATAGTGAGACAATATTATATTATTAACAACGCATTTATAATTTTTTAAAGTTTTAGTATTTCTATGGGTAGGGCTAAGTTACTACATTAGATAATACAGTAAGAACAATGAATTCCAGAATATTTTAATCGCACGAAAAAAAAACGCCGCAATAAATGATGTTAAAAAGGTGCATAAATATTAGAAATGTAGGAAAAATACCTTCGATAATAAATATAGTTAATATGTCTCATCGTTTCCGCTTATGACTTACGAAGGGCTACTAACCTATGCACGCATAGTACGCGTTTAAATTTAAACATCAATTACAATTTGTTTTTCATCTGAACGCAGCAGTAATGGAAATGTCCAATCTATCATTAGATATTCATTATTAATAGCCCATAAACGAAACATTTAAATACAGTCATAAATCTAATTAAATTGATAATTAAAATACTGCTCTCCTCGGATTTGAGGTTCCGTGTGATTTGCATTTAAGATAAAAAAAAATCTATTGGAAGATCAGACATATACGTAATTGCAATGAAAATATAGTATCCCTTTGAATTAAAACTATTTTTCGAATTTTATTGCAGCTTCAAGGGAGGGGTGGGGTTCACCGTGAACGCTGCAAAGTCTTCGAAACGCCGAGAAAAAATCATAAAATGAATACCCGCAATAAAATTTTAAAAATACTTTTATTTCAATGTCTATCATTCGTGTTAACATAAGAAATCATCACGGTATTACTTCATAGTTAAATAATCGTATTGAAATTTCATCTTCATTTCACAATTTTCCTTCGTTTCTTTCTTTTTGATTAATTTCCTTGCTGGTTAGAAGCAGCTAATGATTTTCAAAATTGTGGAGCTTCCGTGCTCGGTGTCACTAAAATGCGTGTATAATCGATGCTAGCAAACAGAAGTTGCGATGGTAACCGTGGAGCGTCATAATTTCCACATTGAATAATATTTCTAAAATATTAATTTATATACCATCTTCAATTGAATTAAAACGCTGGTATAGCTATCTATTTGAAATAAAAAATCTATAAACTTGACAGACAGATAGGAAATTGGTATAAAAGTTTTTTAACCTGAAATAAAATGAACTCAAAATTCTCGCATAAATTGACTTGGGCGTGATATATACGTCAAGGACACTACCGCTGTATATCCTATTGCAGGAAATTGGTAAAGAGAGCCTCGTAGCCGAGTTGTGGTCGTTGCGGTTAGGAATGTTCGGTCGTTTTAGTTCGTTGACCTTTATGGCCTCAATATATTATGTGACCTTTATGCCTTTAGAATTACTGATTTTAGACATTGTTTTAGCACCATATGTTTCAATATGTGGCTATTTTATGGATAACTGTCAAAAAAGTGTTGTTGGTTTTATATGTGTTATATCAATTTAGCTGGCTGATATAGTAAATATCATTGTAGTTTCCATAGCGATGGAAAGTAACGAGAACAAAAAATGTTGTTACTGTGATACATACGACGTAGCCTAAACTCAGCTAATAGTAAATAAACTATTCAGTTTATAAATTCTAAGGGTGTTATGACTCTGCAACATATCCCATTCCTAACAAAAAGCACGTGTTTAAAAAGGGAAAGTAAGTTACTACTATTTTAGTTATGAAAATGACTAGATTTAATTATATATCTAGGTTTTATCCCGGAAAAACTTATTGACACGCGCGGAGCCGCAGGCAAAATAAATTATACGTTGGCTGAACGTAAAAATAAAATATTTGAACTATTTTATTCATACAACCGACATACTTACATTTGTTTGTATTCTACAACATATTTTTTTATTACGACGCGACAAAGGACTGCACTACACCTGGGCCCTTATTCTGTATGATAGTGTAAACGCGTAACGCGGCCGTGTCATGTTATCTTCGAGAAATGTGTGTGGAATGGTATTCTGTAAGCCAAATTTCTATAGTCCTAAACATGATGCGTTGTGTTACGTGCTTGTTACGCACTGTTAAAATAACGTGCGGGATAGAGAATAAGGCCCCTGATGGTAAGCGCAATGTCATCCAGATAAAGTATTGAGTGACAAATGACGCTCATGCCGGCTCAATTAGGTACTCTTTCATGGTACAGCAGAAAGAACTAAGATTATAGGAAGGAGGGAACCAATTTGTAGCTCCACGCCAACACGTGTTCCCGCTCGAGCCAATTCTTTTGCGCTTGGTTTCCACACCAAATGCATACTCATCCACGGAGGAACATTTGTAGCGACCCTAGGCGCACAGTTATGTATGTATACCTCACGGTTGCAGTTCACATTAAAGCCTATAATGGCGTGCTAACATTACCTGGCTTTCTCTCCTTCTCTCATCTTAAGAAGTTTCCCTATCCTCCCCCACATTTCCTTCCCAGTTATCCCTTCCAAACTTTCCTTCAGGGCACTGCAGTTGCTAAGCCGGGGGATTCCATTATCCTATTCGCAGGATTCCTCCGATGATTACTGTTGGGTCTGATATCCAAAAGAAACGCGCGTGCTTTTCTAAGGAAAGGAGAGCAGGGGATCAGATTGAAAAAATCTCATAGCATTCGCTATGATACAAACTGTAAGACACGACGCTTAGAGAAACGACATTCCTCCGCAACTGTAGCGACTGCACTATATACTATAGTATCTGTTAGAAAACTCAAAACTGCACGGACTATTAAAAATTCTTGTCTATTCCTGTACCATGTTTTGGAAGCAGAAATATCTTTTCATACGCGTCAGCTATTTGAAGTGAGGCATTGCAGCCCATTCGGAAGCCAATTTCCTCTGAGATCTTGCTATAACATCATAGAAGAGTTAATGTAGTAAGTCAATATTAGATCTAATTATAAATTAGATGTGCACTATATTTATATCAGGGGAATCTTTGGTGTTTTAAGAAAATATAGAGCCAGTTATTTTTTATATATGAGACAGAACACCAAATTTGAGAATTTACTGTCGTTTCTTGCGAGCGATTATTTTAAATTTATAATTTATATATACTTCCACTTTTTATGAATAATTTAAAACCATAATAATATTATACGTTTCGTGCAATCAAGGGTAACGTAATAAAATGTGTAGAAAGACTCACATTAGTCATTCTGACAGATATAACATTCATACCCGTTAACTTACTAGCAATAATAAATGGAGTTGACCTTTTGCTATCTGTCTTTACTGTAACCATCCTCTAAAGATTTTGCGGAAGCAATGTAGTGTTGTGTTTTGTATTGCGAAGACTACACTTTGAGGTTCTTTTGTAGAGACGTCTCTACTATTTTGTAAAGTTTAATAATGAGTTTTGTTTCTTTGTAGTTCGAAACTACTGTTTGTTGCGAAGGATAATTAATTAGTTTTTATTGTGGAGCTTTTGAATGGATTAACTATAAAAGCTCGACGGGAGAACTAGCTAGGATTCGGGAAATCGCAAATAGATCTTAAATCTTGTAGTTAAGGTCTATATTTATACAATGAAAGGAAATTTAATGGTATTTTCATTGTGTGCTACGTTCATGACAAAAAGAAGCATTCATTTCTTTGTCACGTCTATGTATGTTTATATTCGTTTAATGCATTATAGAAGAATTGTTTATTATTATATCTCGTTAATTAATAATAGTAGAAACCATTCTCATGCTGTGTAGAGAATAAAAAATCTTACTGTATATTATAGTAAAAGTCCCCCACTTTTTAGACTACTGTCATTAACACAATGTTTGGAAACATAAATATAATAATAACATAGTAAAATCATAGGTATCTATATAGGGAAATTTTAATATTGTGTTAATAAAAGAAACCATATACTTCGTTATCGAAAATAACTCTTTACCGCAAGGTATTCTAACCAAACTGTAAAATAAAAATGGTTTCGAACAAATAAATAATGATAAATAGTAATTCGAATGTTACGCTCTAAGGCCAATACTACTTACACGATGGGAATTTGTTAGAGCAGCAGCATCATACTTTCGGTCAGGAATAAACTTACACACATACCATATACATAAACTACAAAATTATAGAAAAAAGAATCGGATAACTAAAACTGTGATTTTGCGGCAAAAATATTTATTATTCACTCACGATTTTTGGCACAATGTAAGCTGAGGGAAATACAAATATATGGTTTGATTTAGTAATATGATATAAAAAATGACCCTATGTAGTAAATATAGACAAATACACTATACATACGAGAATTCCATGCCAAATTGCAAACATTCATCCATTGATATTTGATCAAAGTGCTAATTATCAACCGATTCAATCGCATTTCAACTAAAATCAACTTAAGCGTTAATTGCAAAAGTTTAACGAGATTACAGTTTATTCAGGAAATTGAAATTTAGCTAATAATTTCGTGATTTGGATAAATTCACGTTGTGGTTTTAAACTCGGAATTTTAATGAAATTAATTTTACAACTACTGACTTTTATTATCTCATTGTATTATTTGTATATAGTGGTAAGCCTATGGTGTAACTATTGGATAAAAAAAAATTTTTTTTTTGGATATTTTCTTTGTTACGTCTTTGATGGGATATCAAAATAATATTATTCAAAATGTATTTCAGGTTATAGAACCCATAAATGACTACTCATATTTTTTTACAGGTACGACAAAGTGACCGCACTGCACCTGATGGTAAGTGGAGTGGGATCCAATAGAATGTCGACTGACGAAAGATGATTAACCCTTGACAGGTGACACAATTATGCCGGCCTGTTGGAACCTGATCTACACAGGCTGATCTCGGAATGCGGCACACTTACGTGGGTCACTATAGCGGGTTTTTAACTCCTCGTGTACGGTGGTCGCTATCCGGACGGACATGAAATATGTTGTACCACCAGCAAATCGTGGCTTTGCTTGCGTTGTAGTTCATGTCTAGGACAAAAGTATGTCTCCGCCACAAAAATGCGTTCCCAGTATAAAAATAGCTACGGAGTGCATTATCTATCTTAATCATTAAATTTTAATGTCATACTCATAGAGATTCCTATTAGTGCAATATAAAGAAAGAAGTTAATGCTAATTTACGATTAAACACGATTAGAACTGGTTTATTTCCAGCATCTGTTAAAATATATTTTTTAAGAACATTTTCATCCATGAGCTAGGGCAGATAACGCGGTGAGTTCATCGCGGGCAGGCCAATCCAATGTTTGCTCTTGCGTTCCCACTCGATCAGTGACCCAAAACGATTGGTATTTTTGAAGGCTAAGCATTATATGGGGCTCAGGTGACATTTCAATTATCATATTAGTGCCAATACAGTGGCAACCCCACTCAAGCTTCCGCTGGACTTTACTGTTTACAGTCAATCTGGACGTGGCGCCATCTGTTGTCACTCAAACACAATTCTTTTCGATTGGTGTACTATCTATTTCTCTCTGAGACATATACTCCAGTAGCTTTTGCTTGCGGCTTCGCCCGCGTGAAGGACTTTTTCGGAATAAATATTTTTCCGGATAATTTGGTATATATCGTTATATTGACCAAATTACACGAAATCATAATAAATTGTCACCTATGTGTTATTCTGATGTATAACCTATATTACTGTAAAGTTTCATCCAAATCCGTTCGGTAGTTTTTTCGTGAAAGAGGAACAAACATACATACATCCATACATTCATCTTTCGCATTTATAATATTAGTAAAATATAGCTCAATATATTTACATTCTCCATATAGATTTACAGCTTAAATTTAGTGTACTATTTCACTAACAACAAGAACTAACTTTGGTCCTTCCGTTCCATCAAGTATGTTGTAACTAAATCACTATAATCGCCCGCATCCGCCCATTGCTCGTCAACTACTAATAAAATCAGATAGTTTGCTCAATGCTAACGTATACAAGCGTACAACAAACTAAATTGAACAATGAGTTATATTGCGGCTGATTTTGACTAAAAAGTTAGATTTATGGGAATAAATAAAATTGTATTTGTTTCTGTCAGTGCTGATTTTTAAATAAAGTGCTTTTATAAGTCCATGACTTTGACCAGGAATATCGATAACCTGCTTTGCGAACTAAAGTTTTGTTTATTAATTTTAAAGTCAACGTTAGTACAAAAAAATAGTTCCACATTCTATCACATGTCGAGCTTTTTTATTTTTCTGGCTCGTTTGTGTTATTAAAACTAAAAATACCTTTTCAAATATTTGTCTGTGAATATTTGTTGATGTTGCGTTTTGTATGATTTGTGAGATTAGTCATAACGCGGATCCAATATTTTTATACTAATAAAATTAATTATAGACCATGGACATTATTTACAAAGATATACTTGCTAGTATAAACCTATGAGGGTAGATCCAATAATAGTAAGTTAAAGCCAGTCGAGTTTGCTTCGCTGGATATTCAGACTTCAAGGTTTGCATTTAGTAATAGGTATAAAATCCATACCTGGCGTGATTGAAAACATCCCATCCTCGTCTTCAACTACGAAGGTGCAAGCAAGATACCTACTTTTCACTTTTATGATCCGTTCCGTGATGGGGCGTGTATTAAAATTTGTCAGTATTGTGCAACATTTAAAACATTACTGTTAAAGTGAATGACCGGTCATTGACAAACGAGATCAGATAGACATCACAAATTCGAAATAAAAATTAATAGATTTTCCCAAAATGTTTCTTTTCAACTTACGTATAATCACACAAGCGAATTAAACACTATTACCTTATTATTCAGGATTTAGTGTGCCCGTGATATCTACATTCAGATCTAGTTGTATCGTCAACTCACAAAGAAGTTAAAGCTGTTTTATAGTATGAAATTAAGAATCGAGGTTGAAACTTCTTTAACGGTATATAAACTTCTGAACTATGCTCGCAGTCTTAAGTTGCTGACAATCTTGAACGCTGTCTACAGCACTGTTGAAACTCCTGCTGGTTTGTGAAAATAATACACTAGGTTAGGTAGAGATTGTGTCTCATAGTTAATAACAAATTATGACGAGAAATTTAATGACTGATGTTTAGTTTATGAATATAAAAAAAAAAAATTTTGACAATTGTCTAATATTGTATAAAGTTTAATTATTTTTTCGATTATAGTGGTTTTCGGAGGCGGTTTATGTTTGTTACTTTTTTTTGCATTTTTATTGTTAGTCCTATAACAGATTTAATTAAACCCATCACGCAAAGGGTCACCAAAATCTTATATGAATTTTGACGAGCTTTTTGGCATCTACGAGGTTAAATGTTAATAACGATAATTTTAATACTGTGGTGCTATTTTGAATTCAACTAAAAATGAACATCAAAACTCTATCTGCTTTTGAGAAGAGCCCCTCTGCATATTCGAAGTCAAAACTTAGCATTACTAATGAAACTAAAATGGCATCATTCTGAAGCAATAAAAAATCGAATACAAAAAAATCAATCAAATCAGATCACGTGGTAAATAATCATCGCTGAACAAACATAAAAAAATACGACAAATAGATGGACTCCTTCAAAGTCGAGTAAAAATACAAAAAAAGCAAGGTTTCTTTTAAGATTAGATCACAATATTTCATATTAGATATTTAGCAGATATTATTTTTATAAAATAGCACTTCGCTACACACACAAAAAAAGAATCAAACATTTTCTCTAACATCGCTTTCCGAACAGGTTTCTAAATAAACATGACTTCCAGAAACTGGTTAATTATTGCGAATGCAAAATGGACGGAATAAAATAAACACATAGTCACAGAGCTGCATCTCGTTTTAAGGTAAATACAAAGTTTGGTCACTCCGTGTAAACGTAGTTAACCAACTGTCGCTGTCCATTACGGTTATAGTAACGTCGGGCAGAAAAATGCTATTTATTTTTTTATTTTTCCGACGAAACACTCCTATGGAAATGTTTTATGTATTTAATGTTTTAAAAATGCTCTTAGGTCTTGATTATTAATATCCCCGATATGATACTACTGCGTAAAAAAGAAAATAAACAACAAACGACACAACATGAAAGTATGACAGCCTGCACGAATTTCCTGGGACTCGCTCGAACTTCGTGGAAAGCTATTTTCGCGTATCGCCCGTAGTTGTTTTTAACTTTACACGCGATAGATTTATAGTTATGAATTTTTTGTTGGCATATTTTACTTTGGGAAGTTTCGAGCAAGCACTAGTTTGACGGTACTTTATTATCGTTAAACTTAATTATCCACCAGCGAAATCACAAATATGTTGTAGGACTTTAAACATAGACTATCCTCTAGCCTTCAACCCATTTCATTGTGGAGTCCAGAGAACAAAATCTTCAAGCATGTTTTAAAGCAGATTTATTTTTATTGCTTCGAGCGACGAGACGAGCTTGCCGTTCGCCTGATGGTAAGCGATATGACCGCCCCTAAACAATAGAAACACCAACACCTTGAATTACAAAGTCTTGTTTGGTATTTCACTGCGCTCGCCATTCTGAGTCATGAGATGTTAAGTCTTATTATGTCCAATAGTTACACTGGCTACAATGTCCTTTAAAGCGGAACAGAACAGTGAGTATACACTGCTGCTTGGCGGCAGAAGTAGACATTGCGGTGGTACCTACCCAGGCGCACCCTCACATACGAGAGACTTCCCACCAGATTTGCCTTAATTTACTCACTTATGTATAAAGTTAACCGTCTCCCCAGGAAAAAGATATTGCACAAATCGTGTCAGAAAAGTCCATTCAAAGTGTTGACCCACCCAGACGGACCCTCACATGTGAAAGACCTACCACCAGATTTGCCTTAATTTACTCACTAATGTATAAAGTTAACTGCCTCCCCAGGAAAAAAATAAAATCGTGTCAGAAAAGTCTATCCAAAGTGATGCTCAACTCAGGATTCCGACTCACAACAAATATACAACACACAATACGATAGGAAGCGCCATAAAACCTAATATGTTTAGAATTTTAATCAACTTTCACACCTGTCCAGGCATGAAAAATATTTCCATAGCGTGATTTCCACGCGTTTCGCGTTAATTGTGTCTGCTCACGTATGACAGCGGTTAACGCCAGACTTGCAGACATTGGCGTGTTTTCAACACGTTAGATTAACAGTCTGAGGTATGCCGGCATTTTATACTTTTATTTTGTTTTAAAATATCGTTCGGTATTTAGACTTAGGTATTTTTAGGCTTTCACCGCTAATAAAGCGGAAATTACACAACACCACATAAATACTAACATTTAACAAAATAAGGTAAAAAAATAACTGTTATTCTATATGTGTCAGTTGTGAATAAAGCTATATTATTATATCATTTTTAGGCTATAGTCTCATAGTAACTTACCTTCACAAAGTGAAAAGTTTATGATGAATGGTGTGAAATTAGCTTTTTGTGAGCTAAATCAGATTAAAATTTCCAGGAAATCTAGCTATGAACTGTCTGTCGTGAATCAGAATTAGATTTTCTTTGAATGAGAAATTCATGAAGATTGAGGTCCCTGTAGAATGAAATGGGAGGTAAAATTCATTATGCCCTTTTACTTTACAACCAACTTCCAAAAAAGGAAGGCTATTAATTAACTTGCTTAGTTATTGTCCTGCTCGCTTGTTGTTGAGCGTCACCTAAACTTTGATTTATAAAGCATTTGCTTTAAATTCAACTATTTTACGAATTTTATCGCGATTTTAAGGCTGCAAAGTCTTCGAAACGTCGGGAGAAAAGTAAAATATTAAAACCGCGATAAAATTTGTAAAATAGTTTAATTTAAATGTCTAACATTCGCGTAAACTTAAAAAATCATTAAAGCATTTGCTCTCGTTGCATACCTTGAGAGAATAGATGAATAATTTAGATTTCACCAGTTATTAAAAAATACGAAAGACTGTACTTAAAAGACCAGCACCTGGAACAAAACAAAGATAAATAAACCATTGATATTATAAATTCGAATCACTTTTATCAGCGACATTACTTTCTTGTTAACATGGAAGCAACCCTTTGATGTTGAGGGAACTTGGTATACTAAATCGTGTATCAATCGGAATATTAAATCAATATATTATTTTGTAGATTGCACAAATGTTTGTCGAACTTGGATATTGGTGGTGTTTGATATTTATGCTGATGTGTGTAACTGAGAAAATATCCTCGAGGGGATGGCAGATGTGCAACTAGTAGACTCATTTCGCCATGTGTGTTCCGTCCCATGATTTTATAAAGGGCGGGCTGGCCATATCGATCACAAATATTTGATTCCAAGTTGATCTGACCTGACGTGATCTAAGAGCGGTGGTCAACGTACATGATGCAACTACTCCACCGCAAACAGGCCGGCATAATTGTGTCGACTGGCGAGGGGTAATCATTTCAGTCAGTCGACACTCTTTTTGCACCTCGCCCTACTTCCATTAGGTGCAGTAGAGGTCACTACCGTGTCTATAACTAACTGAGACAGTCAAAAAATACCAATAGTTTCATATATTTTTTTACTAAAGAACAAAAAATTTCTTCTTACACACAGAGAATTCAAATATTTATCCGTTACATCAACAAATCCAGGGCTTCACTGTATACCGGGACCGTTGAATAACTTATCTTTCTTGATAAGTATGTACGCGTTTTTTCCTTTTGTGGATGTAAGAAATGTTTAATTCACGATTTTTGTGTCTTCTTTACACGTATTGTTGCGAATGTCGATAATGTATTCGATATTTAAAATTATATTGAGATTCAACATGAGTAATATTTTGATAAAGACAAAAGCATTTAAAGGATCATCAAAATTGAACAGATCGACTTTGATAATTAAAATTTCCACAAACTTCATTCAGTTCAAAAGCTTTAGTATTTGTATTGTATTGTAGCAGCGTATAATGTCCCAATATTGGACAAAGACTTCCCCAAAATCCTTCCATGAATCACGATCCTACGCTACAGTGAACCATTTAGTTTGAAATGATTCCAATTCGTCCCGCCATCTCTTCTTTGGTTTACCTCGACGCCCATGAGCAGTCATTGCTCCAAAATATTTTTATTATTATATATTATTATTTAAAAGAAGTAATTAATTTTCATAACGCTCACCACAATACGCATACATTTAAAAGGCAGAACTAAAAGGTCACAAGTAACTTCCTAAAAGCCGGAAAACGTATTTTCTGATGTCCATTCTTTCGCTTCTGCGAACACTTTAAATTCGTCATCTCACTAATAGAGAGTTGTATTCGAATACTTCACTTTACATACCGTCCGATCCCACCACTTTTCACGTATGAAAATGTAAATACACATTGTACGGAACCCAGCGAATGGTGGGCCTTATGAATTATTAAAGAAGTCAGAATAAAATTACACTCCGGCTGAGTATCTTGGCGTTTTTTTTTTTTCATTTTATTTTTCAGTCGAACGGCGGCCAATTAAATTCCGTAAGCATTATCATACATATTAGATGCGATTATGTCGCTAAATGAATGTTGTATGAGGAATAGGTGGGAATTTGGTATTGCTTAGCGTTTGTTTCTTGTTATAGTTAGAGTAAATTTGATGGCTTAGTTTCATCTAAGAAGGATGTATCTGAGTTATATTCAAAATAGTTGTAAGTTACGGACAGGATACAGGGGCCGTAACCATAATGCTTTTTCACAATTATAAAAGCAAACGTTATGTATTCAAATTGTATAACCTAGCGATAGGCTTATCGATAAGATATGTCATTTTTTTCCTTTTTTCTATTAGCGTTAATGATTGAAGAACGACATCTGGGATACAGACTCTTATAGAAAAATAATTCGGTGTAAACAAAGCAGGATTTGCTCGTGTGTCGCGTTATGAGATCAGTCTGTGTATATCCGATTCCAACAGGCCGGCATAATTGTGTCGACGGTCGAAAGGTTATATTCCGGACCCCACTCCACTTACCATCAGGTGTACTGGGGTCACTTTGTCGTGCCTGAATAAAAAAAAAACACAGACATTAATTATTCTAATAAATATATAGTAATAATAGTACTTAAGAATAAAAATATTATATTATACTGCAGAAAATTTGTTGTGTTAGATGGCCTTCAGGTCTTCTGGTAGAACATTTTAGATTAGTTATCGTAGGGCGAGTTTAAATAGTACTTTATATTTCCTTTCTATTTTCATAATATCTAAGTAATGATTTTCAATCATTACATAAAAGATATTTATAGGTTAAAGCAAAACACATACAAATTAAAAATGACCGTTGTATATAGAGAGTTGTCGATTTGTCTCACTTTTATATTCAGTTGGATAACAATTTAATTGGTGGATAATTTTATCGGACGATTAAAAAAGCAGTCCTTAATTGACCATTATTTCTAAAACCAACCATGCATATTCATTGTGTGAACCACTGACTTGGATGACTACTGTCTGTTAACGTCCACTAACACCCACAGCGTCAAAAGAATTATTGTTAGTGTTGTTTTTTGCCTCCTATAATCCCCACAGACAGCACGAAATGCAATACCAAAGCCACCCATTCACGTCACTTCTCTGTCAGAGAGACAGCCTACGGTAAAGCGAACTCGTTCACATATAAAATTTCTATATGTGCTGATTTTTAAAATCATCAGTAAGTTATTTGTCAAATCCTACTAATATTATAAATGCGAAATCTTGTGAGGACGGATGTATATATGTTTGTTCCACTATCATGAAAAAACTAGTCAACGAATTTGGATGAAACTTTACAGTAATATTGGTTATACATCAGAATAACACGTAGGCTACAATTTATAATGATTTTGTGTAAATTGGTCATAATATTACGATGCATATCAAGTAAGTCAGAAAAAAATTATCATGGAAAACTCCTTCATGCGGGTGAAGCCGCGAGTAAAAGCTAGTATATTATAACCTGATTGATTAAATATGACTGATCCGGTGGCTTAATTGCCTCGGGATCGAACTGACGGTCCTGAAAAATTATATTGGATTTTCCTGTTCAGTATCAGCCCGAAGTTTGGAATTTATGCCCGATATGGGAATAGGATTACACTCTATCACATCATGGGACGGAATACCCACGGCGGAAAGGTGCGGTTACGCCTCTTCCATTTCCCTTCGTGGACAAAAGTTGTGAGTGTGTGTGTGTGTGTGTCTGTGATTAGAGATGTCCATCAATTAATATAATTTTCCATGTAACAGTAAATTGTTTAGTTTTAATCCAGTGTCTAACTGAAAAATCTGCTCTAAAGCAAACCTTGTTCAACATAGCATTGATTATAGGATATCTCCGTTCAAACCATTGATTATCTTAAGTCTCGATAGATAACAGTGTAATTACCTTGATTGCTTACAAATTCCAGCTGTTAGTGTAATGATGGCTGTTCATTTATTGAGATAAAGCGATAGTTCAGATTGAATTAGACGTTACGTAATCCTTTATATATAGAGGTTATACGTATTATTTTGTAATTATTCCATTGCCAGGATATTACAGGAATAAATAATAGTTATTTATTTAGAAATATGTAATGAATTGTTTGATTGATTTTGAGGAATAGCTCAAAACACCATACAAAATAAATAATATCAACGGTTGAGAGGCAGAATGGCATAAGCGACATTTTGGGACACTAAGTTTCATACATATTTAAAATCAGCTCTTTTTTTCTATGTTCTTTTAAACTAGTTAAAAATTATTGAAAAAAAAATTCGCTTAAGTCAATTAGCCTTTAACCTTCGATAAATACTATGCAGGTTTTGTACTAATTAAAGGGATAGGAGTAAATATATGTAGCACACATTAGTTCTTGGAAATCCAATTTATTTCACACATCCCAAACATGTTTATCCCTAAAGACTGAAAACCTTTAAATATTCGGACATACGTTTGTTTATTTATGCAAAGCGATCACTCTACATAGAGTTGGCTCAACCTGTCCTTTTAGCACGGCAGAGTACGTGCAATACATGTTCACATAGAGATAGGTAGAGATACCTAGAGTAGAGGGACTGAATAAATTCAACACGTGGGATTTAAAGTCGACAGTGATGCGGGATTGGACCGCTAGGAAATTGCCTCTACATGAAATTCAGGTAAAAATATTCTGTGCATTTACAGGTTTGGTAGAGTTGAAGGCTTTTGTGCGAGCTTTTCTAGCTTAGTGATTTTAGTTGTATATCTATATTTCAGTTTATGTTGCTATGCTTTGCTCGCGGATCGACCCGCATAATTTTTTTTCGAGATAGTATGGAATCGAAACAAGCTTGAATTCAACTACGCCTTAACAAATTCCATCAAAACAATATTTGTTTTTTGAAATTTTATAAGTATTTACTTTTTCGTTTTTTTCAAAACTGTAAATAGTTCCGAAATATTGCTGACACTTGTCAAACTTGAAACAAATAAGTAGACGTATATTTTTTTATTACTTGCTGTGTCTCTTCTCAAATAACCATATCAGTAATCGATGGCTTTACAGACGTCAATGAAATGTGGGCAGCCCCACACACATATGGTATACCGCACTGTATTTCGTGATTCTATAAACATGCGAAGACATGTCCAACATTGGGACATTATAGACTAATATATTACAAACTCGAGACCCCAAATGCGTGGGTGTACCATATTTACTAGCTATCAGAGAAGGCTTTGGTCGCCCACCAACCCATATTGTGCCATAGCCGGCTTCAGTGCGGTGACGTTGCAGTTATACCCCTGTGGGAGTGGTTTTTATCAAAATAGGGTTTATAGTCTTTTATTGCTTTGTAATTCCAAAAATATTGGTATATCGTATACCTTTTTATTTTAATGTGAAATTAATAAGTATAGAATTTTCTCCTTTTGACAAATATTGTGTGATACTGTAAATCTCTTTATAATTGACTACAACAATTTATACATATAATAAAATTGTAACAGGCTGATGTATGTACATTATAGATATTGAAGAAAAACTAATATTCTTATTATAGCAGCAGAGGCCAAAACAACAGTTTTTAGAATTATTGTCTCTCTGTATGTACACGCATCACGCTAAAACTACTCCATGTAATTGAATGCGGTTTTCACCGATATATAGCTGGAGGTTTGATTCAAAATAGAAACTCCGTGTTATGCTGGGAAAATATAGAGCGGGACTTTTATCCCGAAAAACCTTTTTCACCCGAGCGGAGTCACGAGAAAAAGCTTGTTATTCAATAAAATTTATCACTAAAATGAAAAATAAAAAATACATGTTCATTGTTCACCGTAACGAACATTTATACGCTCTCGTTTCGAATAATAATTGACAAAGCATATTTTTTTAATAAACCGGTTTTGCATAGGAAATGGCAGTATAAAGAAACAGACCAAATACATTCAGAATTGTGATATTCAATATTCTGTTCTCTGGTTTGGCCATCTGTCTCGCCTCGAAGCTAAAATCAAAACTGGAAAGTAGGTCAAGCTGTCGAACTTAATCTCCATCTACTTTTGCAGCTGTCAATGCTTCGAATTTCAAAGATTTGAACAGGAAAGATAAATAGATACAACTATATTTAGTTTTAATGACCAGCTTGGTGTTAGTCATGATGTAAAAATAAGCAAAAATTATCGCCTAATTGACCACTCTCTAGAAAAAGACAAACCGATTGAAGTGTCCAAATACGCACGTCTATTGCTTCTGGTTTACAAGAGTTGTATTGACGGGTATAAAGGTAGGATAAGATAGTCTAAAGGCTCCTTTTGTAGTGGTAGTCAATCATTCTCATCGTCTTGGGAATGATTATTGTACGTAATTTTTATTTATTCCGGACAGCTATCGCCTAAACGTCACCATTACATAAAGTTTCATATCCAAAAATGACCTCCTTTAAACCTCACTTGACCGCCCAATTATATGAATCCAATCTCAAAGGTAAACCTTTCCAAGCGACCCGAAATGTACGGCAATATTTGCAAATTTTACAAAGAAATGGCCTTGCAAGAATGCCAAATGAAACGGTTCTACAAAGGCTCCCGTTAAGGGTCCCAACTATAAATCATGGCTCCGACCTTCAGTTGTGATATACTCTCGCTATTGTTTGGCGGAACCTTCGTTCTCATCCTACAATATAAAACTCGTGTAATTTCAATTACTTTAATACATCGCTTTGTGTTACCGATGAATACGGTAGACATTTCTGCAAAGTTTGATTCGCAATTTGTTTTTTGGGTGAATGATAATAAATTTCGCCGAATTTTCGCTAATGTTAACGGAGATCAACCAGGTACGCAGGAGATATTATAGTGCACAAGTGTGTGCGCAATACACAGGTGCACTCTCTGTTCCTTCACTCTACTCCCTATCTTTCTATTTGAGTAGTTTCGTTGCGAGATAATGACATATTAGTTTTCCCTGAGACTCGCCGAGCTTCACCGCTCGGTGTCATAAAATGCATGCCACTGCTGATCCTGGCTTACAGGAGTTGTAGTGGTGAGTCTCTCTATCTGTTCCTTCACTCTCATAGTTCGGCGGGACGGCAATCCAACATGACCGGAGAGGGATCAGGAGCAGAACCAACGGATTTACATGCTTTCCGAGACATGTATCACACTCTCAACGTCCTGACTCCGAGCTGAGACTAAGTAATGTGTTAAGATGGAAAAACTCAGTCACAATTATTTTGTCTCGACCCAGGATTTGAACCCAGGACCTCAGCGCAGAAGTCGTACTCGAACCGTATACAATTACAACTACGCCACTGAGGCAGTCTAATACATTTTTTTTGGTATTACGTATAGAATCATTAGAGATAATCTTACTCTCACTGGGTATCCTAAACAGATACATGCAGCTCTAAGTGTATATAAGTAACAAATTATAATTGCAAACTTAAATCTCACGAACGAACCAAACAATACAAACCGCTATATCGCTTTAAAATGCTAACAGCAGCAACGAAATGAAACAAAACAACGCTTTAATAAACTTCAAAAGCTATGCAAAACCGCGGCCGTGCACTAGTGTATTATAATAACAGTGATATGTAAATGGCGTTTCTCGCCTCGGTGGCGAGGAGCGCGTGTGTGTTGCAAATTGAGCTTTACTGACTGTTTACGCTTGGATATCAGATGGGATAGTAACTAGCATGCAAGTAATAATATTGGCAATGGATGAGAGTATTGTCTCATTAGCATGGTGACGTAGTGTTTGTATTGTGACTTTTTTGTAGTAACATTTGTTTTAGTTTGGCAATCGCGTTGCTTTGCAATAAATTCGCCAAGTCCATTGCTGAACAAAGGCTTGACTAATATAAAATTGTGAATAATATTTTATGGCCGATAAATCTACATTAATTTCTATAGCTTTATTTTAACGCGAATAAAGCTAAATCTGCAACTGTTACTTATTATAACATCTAATATTTTAATGGACTTACAAATAACGCCCAGGGGTACGGACAATGGTAATAGTTATAACTTTCAGGAATTCGGTCCAATCATTGAGTAGATTCCAATGTTTAATTTCATCACACCAACATATTTAAAATAAGAAGTTGCTCGCGTCTTCAATCGTATGAAAAAACTTTTCCCGGAATAAAATTCTCACTGTCTTTTATGGGATAAATAAATAATAATGCAGTACCTGGTGCAACTGTGTGTCAAACATTCCAAACTGTTCAGCATTTTCTGAGTTTGCCTTTAACAACTTTACCGACTTTCGTATTTATATTAAGACCACCTTTTGCTCGCAACTTCCTCTGCTTGAACGAGTAATAATAATAATATGCGGGATAATTTTTTTCCGACTTACTTGATATGTATCGTTATATTATGACCAAATTACACAAAGTCATTATAAATTGTAGCCTATATGTTATTCTGATAGATAAACAATATTACTCTAAAGTTTCATCCAAATCCGTTCCGTAGTTTTTTCGTGAAAGAGGAACAAACATACATACATACATCCGCAATATTAGTATTAGTCTTAAGGTATATTCCCCTACATAACCCAACAATGTCTATGAAATACAAACACGGAACAATAAAACAATGCAAATGAAAACATGCCAGTATCCCAGTGAGGTCGTAAATCTACGCTGAGTGTTAATCAATATTTGCAACCTCATGGAGTTCGTACAGAACGCTGACAGTGTGCAGCTGCGGTATGGCCCGATCGATTTTAGTGCAGGCATCTTTGGAACTAGTTTTTAATAGTACGACATTGGAGTGGATTAGATTGTGCTAGTTGCCAGTTAAAAAATATCGACGGCTGAATTCCTTTGAAAAGAATATAATAAAATTTTAATTGACACAGGTTAACGAGATTGAAGTGCCAGCTACAAAATACTATATAGTGCCTCCTAATAAAGTCGATTCTTCGTTTTATATTGGATCCTCTAAGCAGCTCTTGAAGATGAAATTATATTGGATAGCATAATTGTATTGACCATAAGGGATGCATCATCTCTTGCCGGTCGTCATTTTTGCTTAACACCACATGCAATGAAATCACCTTGCCGTGCTAGTTATAATAATAGTTCTAATTCACGTAATTTAGAGTAAAAAACAATAAAAAATCGGTAACTATAATGAAATAACCTTATATAATGCAGTAAATATTCATATCCGTACCAGTGCTACTTCATCAGCAGTAAACAGACTCGATTAGCTAAATGCATTGTAAACGATATTAATTCGCACTACTAACTTCAATTTCGCATTTATCCGATTTCCACTTCAAAACACATTTACCAGATTACTCGTAAATCAATTGGCTAGTGAAAATTCAACATTTATTGGAGCATTTATTCGCCACAGCAATGCAATTACGTTTGCGCGGTAAATCAGGCTAAATACCGAATAAGAGGCCGGCATGCCTACCTCATTAAAACTATCGGGAAGGTCCCTGATCTGTACCATAAACTTGAGTAATAAAGCAAAACAGGGCTTTTAGGCGAAACGAGCGGTCGGACATATTGTCCTATAAATAGCTATTTGTAACAGACCTTTTAACTTTGATGTTAGGAGCACCCTGTTTTTGGTGTTTGGCCTGCGTGGATAGAGTAGGCGGTGTTGATTTTTTTTATAATAAAAGTAAAAAGGCGACGTAATACTCATCCAAAAGAAAAAAAATTAAATTTCAATAAAAGTATTGCGTAGAATTTCTCAGTGACCTGATTCAATATTTTAAATATAGTTTTATTTGTAAATGAAATAAAGGCTGTTCCGTTTTCCTGATTATTTTTCGATCTCTAGCATTATTTTTTTAGGGGTACAGTCACCCACAAAAGTAGGTAAACAAATATAAAATCTCAAATCACCTTTAAATTTTAAAGTATAACTTTATGATGTTAAGAAAAAAGCGAATATTTCAGTTGAATGTGTACAAGCGATTTGAAGGTTTGAATTTGTTCAGCTACTTTTCTGGCAAATTTTTCATGGAATATTTAAAATCTTTTATCGCTTCTAACAAACACCTCAAAATCAAACAGAAGCTTCAAAATCACACACTAGTATGTCGCTCTTTGTAATACGCTCAACGAAATTAGCTTCTATTTCGACGCCGAATCGAACTACAGTGGATCGCGAATGGATCATTTTGATAACGCAAATTTAAATTATCGGGTTATCGAATTTGATTATAACCCCTTTATAACTATACTAGGAATAACTGAACAGAAGCTGTCAATGGCGAAATACTTACTGTAAAATGGATCATCTCTTTATCAAAATTATAAAGCACTGCACAGAGGTCGGCCACTTATCGTTTAAGTACTTATAATATTTCTGGGCAACAAATCGAAAGTATAAAATCGACGCAACGCGAATTTCATTTATAAATAAGGTAACTCATACATTTTTGTTTTTGCGGAAAGTTCTTTAAGTATTACTACCACGCAGTAATACTTAACAAAGAAAGTTCTTTAAGTATTACTACCACGCCTTCGTGATGAGGGGGGGGGGGGGGGGGTTGCTGAGCGGTTATGTTGGGATCACCGTACCTTACGACCAGGCGTTGTCCGCCCGGATTTGATGTTGATCTTCGGGCGCCCGCCGAGACCCTAACCCTATATACAACGCATGGCATATCAACTAAAACTCTACGGTGACCCTCTTCGGCGCATTAGGGACTGACTGCGAGCTTCCTCCGACGGAAATGTCTAAGTCATCCGCATCCGCCTCTAAAGGTGCCTTATACCTAGAGACCATCGTTAACTAGTTTCCTATGCTTCGAAACGCCTAAGCCGACATCAACCATCTTCAAAAATAATTAAAATAATAAGTGTATGTACATGCTTACTTATTTTCCGCGCGGTGACACGTAGTCTCTGTATTCATCTAACTTACCTTGATTCTTCTCATATTTTGCGAGCCCCTGGGGTCGTTAAGCGGTAGAAGTCTTGTATCCCATTAGCGTGACTTCTGCCGACATCACCCCAGGTCAGGTCTAAAAAAAAACCTAGTGAGAATAGTTAAGTAGTTGCCTACACTACAAAACACCTAAGCCAATTGATCTTCGAAATCCCAATAACAAACAGATCGAAACATATTTTTATTACAAGTTAGCAAGGTCACGTTGCAAACATAAATAGCCGCCATAAATCCACTTCCGTGGCAACATTATGGTGTTTTTCTCGTATGACCATATCTGTTCAATTTTGTATGGCCAGAATGTGATATTTTTTTTCTTTCAAAAATTCGGCTAAAACTATATTGGACAAGGCAATTACATATTATATTATGTAAGTTGGGTAGTCGATTACAATAATTGTGTAAATGTAATATTATAAATGAACTGAAATGGATAGGCGCTATTCTTTGGAGGCAAAATTTTGTGTTTGTTTAATGGTTTCTTATATTTATGCGAATTTCAGATATTAAAAAAGAAGATATTTGCGGATGTTTCAAGGATGTTGCAGCCTTCTTGGTTATGGGACGCTTGGGCCGCCCAATCTAGTCCTTATGCTAAGTATAGTCTGTCCCATTATGTAATAAGAGGCAAGCCTACCACAATATCAATATCAGGCACAAATTCCAGAATCCGGATTAGTACATTCGTATTTCATGATCAGAAAAATCCTATATAGATAATTTTTCCTGACACGGAATTCAAAGCTGGGATCTCAGAGCTGCGTCATATCGTGCACGCAATACAATACGGCACCAAAGCAATCATTATTTACTAAATACCATTAACCTTTTTGGTACAAAGCATCCGACTCGCAATAACATTTCGCTCCTCAGTCTACAAACTCTGAAACTAGGTTCACTATCGATCGGCAGACACGAGCAGGTAAGAAAATAATGTTACATTTGTGTAAGACAGAAAGCAACTTATATTGGAGAGTGCAAAACTCGCAATTATGGCAGGCGGTGACACAGAAAATTAATTCTGTAGACGTGCAACCGAGGCTCGGATGGCGTGAGGCAGGGATATAGGCGCCCACACACTTAGATCAAATAAAGCGGTACATTGGTACATTGTTTTTCGATATTCGAGTTGTATCTTATTGAATTGAACGTATCGATTGGGTAATGTACAGTATTAGATTAAACGTAACAATTGGATAAATAGTAATGTGTGTGAGATAAGCTATAAATATGCAACGTAGGGGTGTTATAATCGACACTTGGAAGATATTTCTCACTGACCATTCAAGGGGTTTTGTCAGAAAATATACCATTTTCTTATCAAAACATAATTTAGAAATCATCAAGAAATCATCAAAACGTAACTCATCCCTCTCCATCATCAAATCTAAAGCTGAACTAGACAAAATCGATAATATACGAAAAGGTATAATAATACAGCATTTTCACATCGTCTAAAATAAATTATACATTACAGCAATAACCCAGATATAATATAGAAAAACGATGAAACCTCACTGGATGACTAGACAAATCCCTTTTACACATCTTACGTTATCAATATATATGTACAATATACTACAAAAAATCCAGACATTCAAGTTAATCCTTTGAAAGTAGGTCACAGTGCCTGATAAAAATCTAAGAGCAATATAATATAAATGATCCATATTTTTGTTGAAGGTCTAATTTTTATATTGGGCATCTGAATGGATTATTTTTTGCTCTATATATAATAATATACCCGAATATATTGATTACCGATATTTTAGCCATAATTATGAGGACAAGATCATATAAAAAAATAATATGGAATTGTCAATGTAATAAGTCGGACTAATTTCTTTCATTATCGTTCAGAGTTTTTTTTTTTTAATTAGACTTCGATTTATTTTATTTAAATACACTTCTACGTCTATGGAATAATATTTACGGACACGATCCCAAAGTAGCACTTGTAGCAATTCAGATCTCCGTTAAAATTCGAAGTACCCTCAGATTTGTTTACTATAGGTCTCTAAAATCATCTCGATGTCATTATCTCCTTCTAGCATAGTATCATTCATAATAATTATAGCTGGTGATTACCAAAAAGGTCAGATGACTTAATTTTGTTGTTTGCGCTGCTAAGCCGCTCCCAAAGAAAACTTTTTTCAAACCTCATTTGAAGAAGAACGTGTTAACGCCGAGGAAACACCATGGTAAGAAGTTCTTTCCAGAGTGCGTGGTAAGAATGATCCCTGGAAACGCACAGCACTGGTGATTAACGGACCACTATAAAACATTCATTAATCGCAACTTGTAATTCGCTTCAAATATTCAATAAATAAACATCACAACAGTGGTGAAGGATCCATATAACTCTATTCTTACCGGCTTCCCTTTCTTAATTTATGTTAAATCTAATTATAGTTAGAACAGTTTGCGGACTGCATTTATGTATATTGAGTCTTACTTACAAAAAAAATGTAAAGCCATGCTTAGTTGAGACACAAATTTACTCGATCAGCTGTAAGTCAAAACCCGCCATGTTGGCTCTTATTAAGGTTTAAATTACGAAACTGGTGATGTTAACAGCCATTTAAGTAATTCTTAATCAACTCTTAACGCTAAAATAAGTTTATAAGTAAGACTGATTATATTAGTACGTATACGTTGTGTCGGATTCCCTTTCAAAAAATTTCATCCTTCGCCACTACATATCAATGCCTTATTGTGGCAAATATCCAATAAGACACAATTCACATGAGAATATTGTTTCGAGGATGGGTGTTCATTCAGCGCCCAAGTCGCCCCGCCAAGCCGTTTAAGGTGTTATTTATGGGTTATTTTAATTTTAATTAACTGGCCCCGTTCTCTAGGCTCGTTGAAGGCACTAGACGTTTTTGACGTTTTCTTTAATATTTTACATTCATTTTTAACATCAAAGTTAATTGGGTGATGCCTGGTTTGTTTTGATTAAGTTGAGGAGTTGGTTTTTCTTGATATTTTTTTTTGTATTTTAATTATCTCGCTTGGTTTCATTAAAGTAAAATTTATATAAAAATATTGGGTTATAAGTAAATTTGTTGATTTACGCGTAATACGATACACATTCTGTTAACGTGTTGTATTAATTAGAGCATCGTTTGTTTTAATTTCAAATGTAAACGATGTAAAACATATTAGGGCGAGTAAAAGTAATTTTATTTGTGTATGTTGTTTATTATGTTCTAAACTAAAACATTTCTTAAATTATTCTGCGGTTCGAGTAACGTATTTTAATGTTATTTCTGAGAAAATAATTGCTTTCATTTTTTAACAAAATATCCAAATGGCATATGCATCTATTGAGGAAATCAATTCTTTTATAGAGTAGGTCTCTAAACGCCGTGATGGCTAGAACACATAACTTATAGAGCATACGCAAACAAGAACGATAGAAGGAATCGAAATAAACATCAGTAGCAAGATCACTGGCAATTGAGACTAACAGTTGTTCGCGTTAGATCGCTGCAATTAACGTAAGCAAATTCGCCATCCACTAACATTTCCTTAGAATATATTGTGAGCTATCTAAAGCATGGAAAATGGTAGGACTTGAGAAGCAATTTTGCCACGAAAGTGCTGACGACAAAAAACGTCTTAGACGCTTATAACGTAGAAAAAAACGTATCAGCTTCGAAGATTGCTATACACACCTTTTCAAACTTTTATGAAAATGGCGTCATGGTCGACACTTGGTTACTACAGGTACTCGAAAAAAATTGCTATTGTAATAAAGCCAAACCGTCTATATCTCAGTAGTGTAGTATTGCGGTATGATTATTATGGTCTCCGGTTCGATCCTGGCTTGGGGAAAATAATGAGTTTATGCCCGATAATTTCCAATAAGGTGAGACCTATATAATGTATCTGCTCTATATTATACACTGTCCTACTGGTGGGCACAGGCCTCCTCTACTAATGAGAGTGATTAGGTCTTAGTCCACCTCGCTAGTGCGGATTGGTAGACTTCACACACTTCCAAAAATCCATTAGAGAATTTCTCTTCACATAATTTTAGAAAAGTTAGAGGTGTGTGTTTGGGATTCGAACTTGCGGACATTCGTATCGGCACTCCGTTCGACACCCAACTAGGCTATCCCCGCTTACAAGGTAGGGGCCTAGGCTAAATTATTTGGGAGGTGGATGGTAGACGTGCTAACTTTTGTCTACCACTGCAAAAGGAAACAAACGCATGGTGCTATAGATGTATGTATGTATATTAGGTTTACTGCTAGTTCGAGCAAGAGGATGCCGCTCGTTGCTCTCCTACGTGCCAGAAAATAATAACAATAACGTTATTATGTGTTTTCGATTGTAAATAAAAAAATAATGTAACGATATTTTTAAATGCATGAAACTGTATTTTAACCATTAATACTTCGTGCAAAATCAAATTTAAAATCGAAATAGTAAATCATGTAATTTGAAATGTATTTAATTCCCTGTTTGTTTAAGTAAACATGGAACGCGTGGGAAATAACTCAAGTATAAATCTATGTCAATACGAGTAACAATGGTACCTAGACATCAAACGTAGTAAAATAAATGTTTATTTTATAGACAGCTTTGTCTCTAAAGTATAAATGGCGAATTGTTTAAACACGTACACTGGAGTGATTTCCCTCGTGTTCTACACACTCCCCTTTGTACTTGGCAATGCGTTTAATTTTACACTTGCTTTTCACATCATTATTTATTGCTATAACGAAGGTAAACTATGAGTGGATGGCGGATTATTGAGAATTAAAATATATAATTTTTATTTTTTCCATGTTTAGGTGGAATTACTTGTGCGTTCTGGAATGATCTTCCTCTCACGTGTTTTTTGGCGTTATGACTTATTCTTCAAACGAAGTTAAAAATAAGTTGGCAGGAAAGTATGCAGCGGCTTCGCTGTGCTCCTGGCATTGCTGACGTCGAAGGGCAACGATGACCACTTACTATTAGATAAGCTGTTAGCTCGCCTACCTTCGTAGCCAAAAAAAACGTAACACAAAAACCTGATTAATACCTGGTATTTTATATGGTGGACAGTTTACTGCAGCGCTGGTTTAGAAGTAACATGAATATTGATGTTACCTTAAAAGTAAGCAAAATTGATTTTTTTATTTTCGAAGTTACTCTATATCATCCGACACCGAATCGACACGAAATACAATAAATCAACACAATGTTTCTATAGCAATATTCAAATCATGAAAAACATGTGAACTTTCTACTTGTAACAATTTTGGCAGGTATATTAAGTCCCATAAATTAAAGGGCAATCCCTATGTCATTTAACAGGCACTATTCCAAATTCCAGGTAGATAAGGAGAAAAAATGAATGTTACTTTATTCAACACGGGATTTGAATTTAAGGCCTCAACGTAGCAGTCGTATCGTATGCGCTATATAATCACGCCAAGCAGTAGTTGATAATATTTACTTATATATGTCAATACACATTTAATTTTATGTTTTCGGTATGAACTGTTTTTATTACCGAAAGACACTGTAAATTATTAATTTCGAAATGATACATTTTTAAAATAATTTGATATTTTAATTTAATGCTCGTTTTATAATAATATCTTTTAATCTGTAAACAAAAATGTATTTATTTCCATATTGTTAAAATTGATTGAATATAAAGCTTTATAATTCTTTTATGAGTTCGCTTTTCGAAATCCCCGTATAGTTAACTGGCAATATTCGAAGTGCAAACAATATGTAAGAGTAGGTTTGCAAACCCGGACGGACGTATTTAGTCGTAATTTTATTTGCCGAAATCCGAAATGTTTGGATTTAAAAGCTTTATGCCAGTGATCTTCAGAAACCTACTAACAAAGAACCACGATTCATGAAAAGACTTAAGCCTTTACGCCAATAGATATTAGTAATCAATGGTCAAATTAACTGTTTTGTTACATTAAATTATATGAGATCAAAAAATAAAAGCTGATTGTCAATAGTTGATTTTCATGATTCATAAACTCCCAAATATGTAGAGTAGAAAGTTCATACGGTTTAAATCATGTAATAGAAACAAAATGTTAATATTTTCTTTCGTGACGGTACGATTTTGAAAGAAATGGAGTAACTTCAAAAATATCATAATTCAATTATGCTTACTTTTAAGGTAATATCAATATTAAGGTTACTGCTAATCACAAAGTTCAATTGTGCTTATTTTTAAGCTAACACCAATAATCAGGCAAGTTACTTCGAACCCAGAGCTCTTGTAAACTGTCCACCATATAAAAATCTCATTCAGGTACTACTCAGATTTTCTATGAAAACTAGCTTTTGCTTGCGACTTCACCCGCGTGAAGGATTTTTCCGGAATAAAAGTCCCGGGATAGAAAGTAGTCTATAGCCTTCCTAAGGTCTTAAACTATCACCATACTACATTTCATAAGAATCCGTTCAGTAGATTTTGAGAAAATCGATAACATACATACAGAAAAGGGGACTTTGTTTTATAATATATGTAGATGATTCCTCATTATTCACAAATGCTCAAAATCAAAATAGCTCAAGTATGTGAGACATGAAATCTGGGACCAGCAAATGTAAGTTTACTCTCCACTAATATTGCATGATGAAGTAAACACATTATTATGATAAAGAGATATGAATAGTCAAGTAAAGCAATTTAAACTGAAATCAAATCAAATTTATTCAACAAATGAACCGAGATTGGATCTTTTTCGCATCATGAATATTGAGGAAATGATGCCAGACCGAATATTTCTGAATGAAGGTTTTTAATGTTCTACAGATGAGACTTTCAATGGGGAATGATTTCCGCTGTCAACTTTTTCAAATCTTATAGATTATATCTCAGTGGCGAAGCGTCCATACAAGCCGATTCCTACCGGGTTACCTTTTGTAAATTAATTAAAAATAATAAAAGAAAAACATAACAATATAACTAGAATAAAAATAGTATATTCAAACAAGTCATCTTATATTTATTAATATAATCAATACTTCAATGATATCTGTTATTCATACCAATTCGTTAAATCGTAACTCGCGCGCAATGCTCGCGCCTTATAATGTTCGAAGTGAACCCGGCCGCGCATAGCTTCCCTCGCGATATTGTTGTCTCTTTCACACGCAGCGCGGTGTCTTTGCCTAATCTTTTGGAAGTGACGTAAAAATACATGTGTGCGTGCGTGTCTGTGTACTTCAGGGTAACCCGAGAATTTGCGGCTTCATGTTGAGCTATTGGCGCGAAATATTTTTAATAATTTAGAATGTATAATTATTGTTTGTGCGTAATTAATTCTTGTTGGACTCTTTTAGGTACCTATGTTCAAAATATATGATTATTTTGTAAATTTAGAGACTAGATATCACATTTATGTTAGAAGGAAATTATTAAGTATTATGATATTTTACTGATTTTAATTTATTGTGAACAGCGTATTATATTATGTTAACTGTAGAAAAAAATATTTCGTCGGGTTCCCTTTTGAAAATTTTCACCCTTCGCCACTGTTATATCTATATATTAATACTTGAAGAAAAATTTCTTGCCCATGTTAAACACTGCTTGCACAGGATTGTGAAATTTAGTGTAAATAAAGGAGTGCAGAAAGTTAAATTTAAGTTTATTTTGGACATTGGACTACAATTCTATATTAAAATACTTCAATAAAACATTTTTTATGTATTCTAGAATTTCAGCTATCACTCCAATTTTCAGTTCCATGTTGAAATATCTAAAGTTCAAAGTTGCATAATAAACATTATTTTATTACTACTAGCCCAGTGTCTATACCGTTCGTGTTAATTAGGCCTTATATTGGAGCAAAGCTTTTTATTGACTTTGTAGCTCCACACATCGACTACGCAGTAACATATGATTCTAGTGTAAATTACCTGCATTGACTGTACGATGTTAACTACGCGTGTAGCTTTATGTAGCGTAGCCGTTTATGGCGTAGGTTACTAGTGTAATGACGAATATACTGCGTAGCATAAACGTAGATTTTCGACCTCGTAGCAATAAAAATGTATAGAAATGTGTAGGTTGTAGGCGACGTAGCGCGACGAAGCTGTGTAGAACTTGAACGAAATTGTGTTTATATTAAATTATCTACACAAACTGGTTTCTCTGGAATAACGAGTTTCTACATAAAATAATGTTACACGTTATTTGTAAAGTTTGCATGTTTATTCAAAATAAAGTAAAAAATGGTTGAATGAAAAATAACATTCGATGTGTATGTAAATGGGTGAATGAACATGCCAATTTAACGCAAATAAAACTTCGTTATTGTTCATGATGACTGGGGAATGGCACAGCTCAGTTTACGATCTCAGTTTTATTGCTTTATCAATTAGATGTTAGTATACAATTAATTTCAAATAGCATCAGTTCGCGAAAGTTTTATCGGAAATAAATTCTTGTTTGTTATTAACTTTTATAAGAAACTAGCTTTTCCCTGCTTCTCTGCCCGCGTAATAGTTTTTTTCGGGATAATCAGTAGCACTCAGAATTGCAGTTACCTATCAGGGAAAAGAAATCAAAATCGATTTAGAAGTGCCCATGATTAGCGTACTCAAACAAACAAACGTACTTTTCATTATGTAAGTATAGATGTAAAAATACGGATAGAGAAAACCCTTGGACCTTAACAACTGACAATATGAGTCACGAAAAGAATACAAATAATGCTAAACAAAGACTTTGTTTCGTGTTCGGGCGTAAATTAAATTAACCTGTAAATATAAAATGATTGGAAGGTACAGTTTGTGCGTTTCAGCTTGTCAGTGTTTCGATCACGTAAAGCCGTTGGTCTTGCGCCTGATCTGCCTCCGCTCATGTCGGATTGCCGTTCCACTGGACCATGAGAGTGAAGGAAACAGAGAATGCACCTGTGTATTACGCATACCCTTGTGCACTATATCTCCTGTAAACCTAGCTGATCTCAGTAGAAATTGGCCGCAATGGCCTAAATTCGGCTAGGAAATCATTTAAATTAAATTCTATTGCAGGTAAAATCGTCAATTTTACCAGTTTTATAGAGATGACTTTACTTAATTTTGATGGTGGCAAATGTGATAGTTAACATGTTCAGGTAAAGTAAGGCGATACAGTAGTGAATGTGTTTAAATAGGAGAATAGATAAATGATAGAGGCTGGCCCTTGGCACTTCTCCAATGCCAACAAAAAATCCTGACAGACATTTCCAGATATTGTTTCAGAATAATTCTTTTGTTTCGTCATTATTGCGAGGGTTGATAGGACAGATGATTAGTGCGTATATTCACGACTAAAATGATATATTTTATCTATCTAGAACTAGTTTTTCAGTGACGATGATGATTCCTTTCTAGCTGAATTGCGGCCTTTCTCAAGGGAGATCAGCTAGGTACGTAGGAGATATAGTGCTTTCATGTATGCGCAATAGAACTGGTGCACTGTCTATTTCTTCACTCTCATAGTCCGGTGGAACGGTAACCCGACATGACCGGAGATACATCAGACGCAAGACCACCATCTTTACGTGCTTATATATCTAGGCCTGGACTCCTTATGCCATGCGTTTTTGATAGTTCATAAAAAGCACGTAACGCACTGCGTCGCGTTTAATTCATATAAATTGGCATACAAAATATCATACCACGCTATTTTCACGAAGATAACGTAACTTGCCCGTGTTACCAGTTTACATTATCGTAGAAGATAAGACTCCTGATGCGTACCGGCCTAGGATGCTAATATTCATTTTTTTTTAAGAAGTGTACCTATTTAGCTTTTACAGGTAGTCCGTATTCTGTACGAATATACTATTAGTACTAGTCTACAGTCAGCCACAAAAGTAGCTGAGCAAATTAAAATCTGTTTCAACTTCTGTGTCCTTATCAACAATTAACTTTTTCGTCACTAAAATAAACTTCTAATGATTATTTTACATAAAGAAAAAATAACATTTAGATTGCAGTTATGTAAAAACATTTCAAGATTTGAATTTGTTCTAGCTGAATGTATATCAGTATGTCTATACATATATATACAAGTAATAATACATAACATCACGCATTTATCCCCGAAGGGGTATGCAGAGGCGCAACTAGGGCACCCACTTTTCGCCAAGTATGTTCCGTCCCATGATGTGATAGGGGCGAGCCTATCGCCATATCGGGCACAAATTCCAGACTCCGGGCTGATACTGAGCAGAAAAACCCAAATATCACTTTGCCCGACCCGGGATTCGAACCCAGGACCTCAAAGCGGTATTGTACCGGACATGCAATACAACTACGCCACCGAGGCAGTAACCGAGTAAGTAAAATTATCAAAAACATATACAAAAACATAACCTTATTCATTATACAACCTATCAAATTTAATCACCACTCACGCAGATTTGTAAGACAAGTTCACAACATCTAAAGCCGTTAATCCGAGTAATAATCTTACTATTATAACTTAATACGGTCGTTAACTGTCGTTCAGCTTTAGTGAGAAGAACCTGTTTTACTACAGGTGTTGAGAGTTACTCACGTTACTTATTGTTAGTCATATCAAGTTTGTTAACGTTGTATATAGGATTAACGAGGTCTTTTAGGGTTGCGATAATGATTACTTATGTTTACAGATGTAAACACACGTAATGTTAAACATTTTACCCTGTAAATAATACTGGTGGTAAGTCTCTCATATGTGAGAGTCCGCTTGGGTAGGTACCACCGCAATATCTAATTTTGCCGCCAAGCAGCAGCGTGTAGTCACTGTTGTGTTCAAGTTTGAAGAAAATTGTAGCTAGTGTAACTACTGAACATAATAAGACTTAACATCTCATGTTTCAGCATGGCGAGCACAGTGGAATACCAAAACAATACTTTGTAATTCAAGGTGTTGGATGGTGTTGCTACCGTTTATGGGTGATCGTATTGCTTACCATCAGACTAAAGGCGAGCTCGTTCTCTATTAAAACAATAAAAAAATCCCTTTTTTCTGTCTGATTGTTATCAATTTTCTCAAAATCTACTGAATGGATTTTTATTAAATTTAGTATGGAGATAGTTTAAGACCCTGGAGAGGTTTTAGGCTCCTTTCTATCCCGGGAAAATATATACCGGGATTTTTATCCCGGAAAACTTATTCACGCGCGCGAAGTCTCGGGCAAAATAGTATAATATATTTGTCTGTGGGTCCGCCCGCGTTCAAAAGTTTATCCGGGAAAATGATTTCGGAATAAAAAGCCTATAGCACTTAAAAGTAATGTACCTACCTATAATTTAAAAAATCAAAATCGGTTTAGTAGTTCCTGAGATTAGGGCATTCAAACAAATTCTTTAGGTTTATATATTAGTCTAGATTAGGATGACTAGTCGTCAAAAATGTAGTCAAAAGTTTCAAGCAATTCAACTGTTTTTGGATTGAAATAAGACGAATTCTTGCTATTTGACCTTGGAAAGAATTCAGAGGTAACAAATTCATCACGGGCCACGGGTACTAAACTAATGAGGCGATCCAAGATGGATTGCAATACTACGTCGATCAACATATTTAACGTATTGGGAAAAGTAATTAATGGACTTGCAAAAAATAACTGTTTTGTAATTAAACTATTACACAGAGAAATGGATTTACTAAAACTCCGTTTCTTAAGTCCTTAATTGACTTTGAGTCACACAGTTTCACTTTATTGCTTGATAATTTACGAGCGTGTTTAGCAAGTCATTCTGATACAATGTAAACGTTAGTTTAATTTTATATATAATCCGGTTGATTTAGCTTAAATAAATTTAATTAATCTTGGTTTCATGATGCTTAATTTATCAGAGAGATAAATACATTTTCTTTAATTGTGTTTTTACGTCCATTCAAAATTTCTAATTCATTTCACCAGTGCGAAATTCTTATTTTTTTTATTTAATTTTTAACTTACAATGGGAATCGATGCCACTGGAGGTGTTAGTAGAAATAAGAATATTTTTATTATTCTAACTGTGTATTGCCCGATGTCATTTGCTGTGAAATCGACACAACTATGAGACATACTTTTTAATCGTTTCGATTAGTTTTGCAGCCGGTCTCTTTTCTGATATCAACCTTTATGTCCTTTCTTCCTTCTAATGATGTTAAATTTACTCGTACAACCTATAATAATAATATTATATTGCTATTATGGAAGAAAAACATCTAATTCCAAAACCATTGCTAAAAATAAATTACCACTTCATAATATTCAATCGAGAAGTTATATTGTACTGTATTTACTTTCTGTGGGTGTAACTTATAAAAATGTAAATCACGGTATACAGAGTGGAATGAATCGAAACACCCTGTTGCCTATCATCTGAGGCCATTAAGTCACTAGGGGCGGTATTAATTTGCTAATGGTAGGATATTTTTTATATCCGCCTGGATAGCCACCACTGTACGCAAAGTGTAAAAACGTGTCGTGTTCCGGGATCAGCCTGTGTTCATCCGGTTCTAACAGGCCGGCATATCTCTCGTCAGTTGACATTCCCTTGGACCCTAATCCACTTACCATCAGGAAAGTATCGTCGTATAAAAAAAGTTTAGTCGTATAAAAAAATCAAACTCAGTTTTAAGCTAAGATGTTTTTATTGCATAGATACGTTGCCCGAGCTCAATACTGGCAAGACGAAAGTAAGGTAATTGCCCAACGTTCACTTAGTTAACCTCTAATCACTGTCGCCGCTAGTCGGCTTACTAACTTTTGTATTTTTATAAATAAAAAGCCTTCCTGTGTTGTTAGACGATGTATACATTATATTCCAACTGTGAATGAAAAAAACGTTTCATTTCATACGTTAGTAATAGATATACACTATTTAACTTATTTTTTAACTAATAAATACATTTTATTCTGTCATGGCTACGGGGCGGTCGACGCTCGGGCTCATTCGGGCATACTCGGGCACACTCGGGCCGTATCAATGCGAGCCGTTAGGGCTGTTACTATAGTAAATACTGCGCTGTTTTTATGTGCAATTTTGTTAGTGTATGACGCGTCTATTTGTAAAACGTCATTGGTTTTGAGTACAATTTTAAGTAGATATTTATTGTTTTGAACTATTTACGAACATTTAACTTGTGCTCAGCTAAGTCAGTGCTATTATATAAACAACACTAAGCTGTCAAATCCGTTACCCATTGAACTTCAGATGTCATTGAGCTAATGTTAATCTAGGTTTATTAAATAGCGACTATCTTGAGATGCTGTATTTAATTCACAGCGTCTCAGGTGATATTGCACTTCTGAGCGGCTTCCATTGACTTCAGGTATGAGTTACGGCAAATGAGTTTGTTGTATCAGCACTTTAATTTTATTGCTTAGCTATCTGAAAGAAAACATATCTTTGTGAATTTGTCGTTCGCTTTAACGGTGAAGGAAAACATCGTGAGGAAACCTGCACATCTGAGAAGTTCTCTATAGGAATTTCGATGGTGTGTGAAGTCTACCAATCCGCACTAGCCCAGCGTGGTGGACTAAGGCCTAATCCCTCTCAGTAGTAGAGGAGGCCCGTGCTCAGCAGTGGGCAAGTATATAGTACAGGACTGATATTATTATTATTTTTTTATTATTATCTGAAAGAAATGTTGCGTAAATATATCTTAAATCCACTGACGCGATCATTATTGGTGTCAACTGAAGGTCTGATATAATAATATAAATTATAGTAGTCTTCGCACGAAATTGGTATCAAATATATGATTTACTTCACTGATTAAAACTAAACGTAACGTATTTTTATCATAGTGATTTCCAAAAATTGCATCAACTAAGTAATAAACATTAATAAAGTTCACATAGTTAAATATAAACATAGTTTATATTCAGCGTTTTATTTTAATGCTGCTTATATAATTATACCTAGTCTTGCCATAAATATTGTAATAAAGAAAAAAGAAAATTGTTAACTGCAAATAACATTTATTACTTTTACAGTGTGTCAGTTTAATACATAAATATAAAACAATTAAAAATATAAAAAGCTTATTCGAAGTGGTCTCCATTGGCTGCAATACAGTCCTTTAAACGATGAGGCCAGTTATCAATAGAAGCACGCACTCTTTCCATGGGAAAATTCTTCACTGCCAATCGTATAGATTGTTTTAGGGACTCCAAATTATCATGGCGTTTAGAGCAAGCTGTACTCTCTAAAACTGACCACAAATCATAATCCAGCGGATTAAGATCGGGACTAGACGACGGCCAGTCTTCAGCTCTGATGAAGTCCGAAACGTTCGATTCCAACCAAGACTGCGTGGACCGAGCTTTATGACCCGGCGCCGAGTCTTGCTGGAAGGACCATACTTGGTTATTGAACATGGTGATGTTAAGGGGCTTAACTACCTTCTCAAGAATGGTATCTTGATACACTTGTGCCGATGTTTTGATACCTTTTTCACAAAAATATGGCTCAGTCACTCCTTCATAGCTAACACCCCACCAAACCATCACTGAAGTCGGATAATGTCCACGTTGCACTCTGTCGACTAATTGGGAAGCTTCCTTAGAGCTTTGAGCATAAATACGGTCATTTTGTTTGTTAAAATGTTGCTCAATTGTAAAAATTTTCTCATCCGTAAACAAAATTTTTCTGTGACCTCCCTTTGCGTACCGCTTCAGTAGTTGTTTCGATTTTACCACCCTATTCTTCTTTAAATTATCAGTTAAGAAATGGCCAGTGCGTCTCTTATAGGCTGCAAGTCCTAAGTCATCTTTTAAAATACGCGACATGGTTCTAGGTGCTATCTTCATTTCCCGAGATAAAATCTTTTGCTTTCGGACAGGATTTCTTCGAATTCTTTCCCTTACTGCTTTGACCACCTTTTTCGTACGAACACTACGTGGACGGCCAGATCTTTTCTGTCACAAACAGAGGAGGTCTCATTGTACCTATTAATAGCCCGGTACACAAACATTTTACTAATACCAAGTGTATGGAGAGTTTTAAAAATTGCATTTGGCTCCATACCTACTTTGTGTAATGCTATCACAGCGATTCGGTTCTCTTTATCACCCCACACCATTTTAATATCGCAAAATATTTTACAATGTATTGGCGCCAAAATGAGAAAACACAATGAACAATCGTATAAAAATGACAGATTCGAAATTCAAATGTAATATTTTTTTATAATTAAGTGTAACAGTATTTATGGCCAGACTAAGTAGATGTAAACAATTCAGTATAACATAGCATTAAATTACAGATTAACGTAAACACAGAAAATCGTAAAAGATGAAATTATATAAAATACTTATTAAGTAGTTAGATAATTATCAGATTTCTCTAAACTTAATAAATTAATAAATATAATAACTATCAAATAACTAAGAACATTGTATCTCCTTTCAAACTATTTGGAGCTAAAAACGAACGCAACGTATTATAGAAGCTGATGCAGAAGTTCTACACACCGCCGCAGCTCACGTTCGAGATAAAACTTTCATCCGGAAATGAAGTTAAAACTCATTGCACATTGCAGTGGATAGCCGCCGACATAACGTGTATTACCGCCCACTTTATGGCCACACGCAAGTCGTTGAGGTTCGGTAACAAGGGAAACTTATTTCTAAATTGCGTATCGAAAGTTTTCTAAACTCGTATTTGACGCGAATGTTGCGCTACTCGAGATGTTGCGAAATAGAAATTGGTAGAAGTAAAGGTGCATTTCTGTTCAATCGCAAAGAATTTTCAATGTGTTGTGTGAAAGTATTACTTACTAATATTATATTAAGGTTTTATTTTACGCTCAAGTTCCTATTTTTGTTAAGTTTTAGTATTGAAGAAAGGTGGCTAATCCGGAAAACATAAAAAGTATAGAAAATAAACAATTAGCAATTCAAATTCAATGTCTTACAACAAATAAATCAAAAAGAAATTCTACTTATTTTATATTTACTACATAGAGAATTCTCGTTTAAAACTTGCGAGATTCATCATTTTTGATTCAAATATAGTAACTTCACTTCGCCTTTCTTAACTGAGTAATAAACTGTCGCAGGATCGCCGGGGCTATTAACAATAACTTTATTTTATTTATTAATTTATCTATATTATTTTAGTCCTTTATAATTCAAAGTTATTTGTATAAAATCTTTTGTTAAAAGATATTTGGTGGCGCTTTCACTCAGGCAAATTGCTTGTGTAGTGTGTTTACTTAGTATATAAGTCATGTAATGTATAGTATATACAATGAGAGCAGTCTAATAAAGAACCTAAAATCTACAACATGTCTCAACAATATATTCATCCTTCCATTACACTTGTATCGTCTATATCGTGTGAGTTTCTAAGCACGTAAAATTGAAATTATATTTTATTTACATTAGCATTCCAATATGTTAATGATTATGAGAATTCTACGCCATGTTATGTAAAAATTATAATGCCATGTAACAATATTAGTAATATGTATACTTAAATATAAGTAATTATATTTTTCGATCAGTCACATTTGGGTCAATAACTATATCTGCACACCACCCTTTCGAAAAGTTGTTTATATTCGTAATGGTAATATAATTAGACGGTTACGTAAATAATTGACGTCATCATGAATTATAGCATTTATCATTTACGTAAGTTTTTCTTACGTAAATCCGCATACACGACGCAGTTGAAATGGAAAATACAGTCATATTATTCATGTGCTAATTTTGTGACAACCTAAATTCCTTTATTCATCTCCTTAATAATATGTCGTAGAACTTTGTATTTGGATTTTTGCAACGTACTATTATTTTTAAATGGAATTTTGATTTGCGCAAAGTCGAAAGCTATTTTTCTCAACCCAATCTCTTTGTTAAACATACGATATTGAAGTCGAGGTCTTAAGAATAAAGCGCCTGAACCATAAGTCTCTTACTATCTCGAAGCGAAATGGGCCTAATTTATGTGCGAACTTCGCATTTGACTTTGAAGTTCTCGAATACACGTCGACGAACGGCTTTCGATTATTCCAGAATTACTAAACAAATTATGTTGTTTTAAGAACGATTACTTGAAATACAAATTAAGAATGCCCTCTCAGTTGACTTGGGATCAAAAGGATTTAGAAATAGAATATCAACACTGTAATAAATACAATTATCATGATGCCCTTCTACGCATTATTAATACTATGAAAACAATATAAATATTCGGGTTTTAAACTTAGCAGACTTTAATTTCGAAATCATGTTTTTATAATTGTTTGATTTTAATACGGCCTCTAAGATTAAAACCTATTTACAAATGCATAATTAATTATAGCTTGTAATACATTTCTAATCCTGTTTATTGCATTTTTAAGCAGAGATTAGGGAGTTCAAGTAAAGAGAGGATTTGCTAACATAATGTCACTTTGAATCTTTTAGTTTGGCAACATTAAAATGTATCATCGCACTGATAATATTTTTCAATTATATTTTATTGAACAGAACAGGTAAACTGGCAACCCAAAATACTCAGTGACAAGTTCCACGTCAATAATCCACTAACGATTACGTTCGTCATGAATTTGATTATTAATTAGGGAGCGAAGCGGGAACCGTTTAATTTGGCCCTTGTCGGCTGCCGCTGCCTCTATGACGCTTTAAGGGGAATGCTTTAGAAATCCTTGACATTTTATAATTTAGTATCGAATAATTTGAATTTGGAATTTTGGTGACGTATCTACGTAATTTTAAGGTAAATCATTGGCCAACTTTATTTATTGGTGACACTAATATCACCGCAGTTAGATATCGGCGGCGATAGCTTAGTTGGGTGTGGAACGGTCTGCCAAGACGAATGTCCGCAGGTTCAAATCCCAAGGGCACACACCTCTAACTTTTCTAAAAGATCATGTGTGTATTCTTTGTGAATTTATCGTTCGCTTTAACGGTGAAGGAAAACATCGTGAGGAAACCTGCACATCCGAGAAGTTCTCTATTGGATTTTCGAAGGTGTGTGAAGTCTACCAATCCGCACTAGGCCAGCGTGGTGGACTAAGGCCTAATCCCTCTCAGTAGTAGAGGAGGCCCGTGCTCAGCAGTGGGCAAGTATATAATACAGGGCTGATATTATTATTATTATTATTATTATTATTAGATATTAAGTGGCATGGCGTCTAGATTGATAACGGTTGATTATACCTAATCAATCAACATAAATATTAGATATCGCGGCCTTTCTAACTTTATAATATGAGTACATGTTAATAATGAAACTTCCTTCTATAAATCTTAAGTGATGAAGTCGTAACGACTATACTTTATTAAAAGTCTTCCCGACTTAAATTCGCTTATGTAACTCATAACTTCACCGATACAAAGCCATCTCAACAAAACTTCAACAATATAAAGAACAACCACTTTTAATTGGAATTTAGTGTACTTCATTCATACTGCTTTCAACTTACGAACTTATTCTTTTCATCAAAAGAATAACTGCTTACAACTTTAAAATAACTAGATTTTTTAGCTTTATATTCTTCCACGATGCCGCATAAGTTTTGGACTGAAGAATTGCCATTTTTAATACAGTTTGAAAGAATTTCCATTTCTGCCGCAATAGGATCATACAGATCTTTCAAATTTATTTTAAAATTGGAACTGTCTTGGAATGGTAGTCTCTTAATATACAGCTGTTTTGTATATAAATGGACCGATGGCATACTAACGAGTTATTTGGTATAAAAACGATTGCTTCTATTTAAAAGGAAACAATCCAAAGCTGTTCCTGCCCCTAAAGCGATACACCAAGATCTAGTAGTATGAAACGTAAACTGACTTCTTTAGCATTTAGTAATTCTACGAGTGCCTTATCTCGCCTAATATTTTATACCATGAATCAGTTATTAGTTTTACTCCCATTCGATTATACACTAAGGCTTATAATTGTTGGAAGGCCTTACGCTAATCATCATTTTCCCTATCCAAATTAAAAGCGTTAAACATCTGAGACACCGCACAGATGCTATCATTGTAGTGTCCACAAACTTCTACACACACTACGCATTATTTCCGCTAGGAATTGACAACTAGTTGATGCTGACAGACAGATAGTTAAACAGCAATAATCAATTGCATTAACTTTTAGTTTATCCAACATAAATACTGAATCAAGCATCTACTTAACCATCGCGAAGGTAACTCACGCTCGCTGGATTAATGTAAGCTGCCCTTAAGGGATAATTTACCTAACGTCCACGCGCCGCTCTCTGAACGGGGTGTCTTAAACGAATTACCGAATTAACTTCGGTGCCTCGTTTCACTCTTGTCGTTCCTGATTACCTCGTGTTTGTGCGTGATGTTGTTACAATGTTATGTTGTGATGAGATTTTTACGTGTGCAATTTGTCATGCCATATGAGTTTTTTGTGATGTTTTATTTTCGTACAGAAAATGGATTGGAAGTAGCAAGTATATGTTGAAGTGTATTATATCTTCTGACGGTGTTCATCACGTCCCATAAAGACTTTTAATGGTGGAAGATAGTGCGATTACGATTGATTGTTTTATTTTTAGCAGAACATCTTAACTTCTCAGCCATATAGTCCAGTTTTGCAGAATTTGACTTGCGATTATCTAAGGATTGACAAACCACTTATACGTGTACTTCATTTAAAATTCTCTTAATCAGTCAGTTTGGCTGGAACATTTAAGCCACATAGTTAGATTTTGTGGTCATTTCTTGTCGATCAAGAACTTACCAGTAGGACATAGGTAAATTTCAAACATTTAAGATCTATCCCACCTATTCTAAAATCAAATTCATCTCTACTCCATACCTGAATATAATACTGGCTACATCATTTGCTAACTTTATGAGAGGGCCAGTACAAAATGACATTTAGAAAATACTTTACTGGTTTTAAACAGAAAGTTATCATTCATACCTATTCCAAATTCAAATTCAACTCTGCTCTATACCTGAATATAATACTGGCTACATCATTTGCTAACGTTATGGAAGGATCAGTACAAAATGTCATTCGTGTCAGGGGCACGTGCGCGGCTGTATAATTGCGCCCTCATCACTGTCATCCCGTTTTTCAGGGGCTGTTAGTGAGAATCTATTTTTCACTTGCCATCAGTGGATTTTGGAGGCTATTTGACAAACAGCTACTGGAATATACTAGTAGTTTTTATGTGAGTAATATTTGAGAAATTCTTTTTTGTATGACTTATTGCAACGCATACCCCTACACATTGTCGATTATTTCGATTACTACGCTCTGTATTATTATTTGTATTATCTGTATTATAGCTAGATGTTTGTTATTTTACTAAATAATTATCATTCATTCTATCTTTACTTATTCCAATCGACTGAGAGGCATAAATCATTTTTTCAACAACGTTGCAAGCGGGATTTTCATTAGTTTTTACAAGCGGGTGCCTGCCTGACATCTGTGGTTACTAATCCCGGGAAAATCATGTTAGAGAAATCTACATACTTATTTCTTGTTTAATAAAGATCAAAACATTTTGTATGATCCAAAGCATTGCTTAGGTTTATACGTACATTCCAAGTTTACTACCACAATAATTACGACAAGTTTTGGTTCTTTATCACTATCCTAAATACAGAAAAAATATTACGTCACTGACATTATTGCAATTTATAATTGGCATTGCGAACAATCAAGCCATTCGTTTAACCTTAGGACTCCATTAATTTTAAAACCATAATGTATGTAGTATGTGTATGCAGTTTAAACGTTTCAATTAAAGAGTGACAGTAAAATCTTAAAGCGGACTAGTTACCGTATTTTATTGGAGGTCTACCAATATATGTATATCGTTGATTCTATAATATATTACATATATGTTATAAAATAGCTGATTTAGCTCCAATTGTCATAGACAACGCTGAGGTTTTTGAAGCTAAACTATAATATGACGATTTTGATAGATGGATCTCTAAAGAGTAGAAAATTACTAGGTTCATGCAGTTTAAAATCAAGAGGTACCAGTTGGTACATTTCTTCTAGTAACCTATTCAGAAACACGTGTTTCTGATTATGATGTTTAAAGCAATTATAATTACAATTTTTAGACGTTCTTTTTTTTATAAGAACTTACCAATATTATCCTGATGTAACATCAAATCAATTGATGGAAGGTCAAAAGTTACAAGTCAATTGACACACGTACATACACACAACATGTACGGAAACGAAACATCCGCGAACATTCGGAACGTACTACGCAGAAGATCCATGACCATCATCCCTAAATAACAATATGTGTTTATGATAAAACACTATTTATATCGCATTAAACGTACAGTGGCAACTGGAGACTCTAATGTACTTGGATGTCGTCCAATAGTTCAATGTGATGGACCAATGTCGCCTCTCGTATGCACTTCCTACTGGCGTTTGTACGCGCGGATTTAGAATTAGAAATAGAGGCTCGTGTGTTTCGGTTGGTAACACGAAAGACATGTATATATATACATACTAGGATAGATGTATATAAGTGACGAATGGTAATCACTTTAAACGATTCCATATATTCTACATGTTATATCATTTTGGTGATACATAAATAGACTGAAATTATGATTTTGGCCAAACAGAAATTGATCAATAATTATCAATAGATGTTAATTAAAATCTGATAGTAAATGGCTTGATGTGTAAGAAATAGTAATATAACATTTAAAGAACTAAATACTATGTTGTTTCACAATTAAAATTCAAAAGTAAATTGTTTCATAATTTGATACATGTTAAAAGCTTTGAGTTCATTTCTTTAACACAGCATACGTTTAGCAGTGGCACATGTACAGTCAGCTACAAAAGTAGATAAACTAATTTAAAATCGCCGTTAAACATTATGGCGCGTTTTAACACCTTGCGAACGGTGGTCGCTATCCGGGCGAATATAAAATATATCCTACCACCAGCAAAGATTTTCATAACAGTAGCTTACAAGGTTTTAAAATTTGCCAAAACGACCAACAATGATACCAGGCTGGGACAAAAGTATTTCTAATGCAAATTCTCAAGTGATTTATATACTCGGCGTATTTAAGACACGGACAAAGGAACATAAAACACTTTACATCGAGTTTATTAACTGGTAACTTAAAATATTACTTCTGATATTGAAAAGATAACTTTATTCAATTCCCTATAGGGTATATTATATGTTTTGCTAATGCCTTCAAATATTAGAACTTATAACTATTGAAACATTTTAAAAGAATTTTAATGCGATTTGACAGGATTTCATAAATTATTTTGCTGTCCCAAAAGGAATCATTTGAAAATATTACTAAAATCTTGCAATTTTTAAACTCAGATAACCTGTAGGTATTTGCTTAAATTCAAAATAAGGACTTATTCAAAAATTCTATTTTATTCACATATACACCCTCCTAAAGCCGTTTCCAGACGTGACAAGTGATAAATGTGTGAAAGAGGCTCCACTCGCAAGTTTTCAATGGGCAATTTAAAATTTGCATACTAGCTTAGCTATTCTGAACCCTATCGCCTATCCGATAAGGTCCATAAAGTCATGCAGATAATATAATTTATGTATGTTTGACAACGATTTATGTTTTTTCGAAAACAACGAACTGGACGCACCTTTTTGTATTGAATCGTAGTTGCGTGATGTATTGGTAAACAAAATAGATGGGCTCACAATAGCTGTGCTGAAAAATAGATAAAACATGCAAGTGACAAGTTAGTTTTGTGGATCATACACATTCTAAAGTATACTTTATGTTCTAATACCTAAAGTTGAAGTTAATTTTACACTGATTAGATTTGTATTTTAAAATAAATATTATATTTAAGTACTTAATTATAATTTGGTTTTCAAATCTGTAGCCTTTGTAGCAAGAAATAAAGTAATTTTTGTTTTTTATTATTTTACTTCTTTACTTTATTGTATTCAAATAAGACACAGCCTAGGCTTATTTTAGATGTAAGTATCAATTTAATTTTGAACTAAAGGTTTATATAATATTATGTGATAATGAATATGATCATATTATAGTATGATTATTAAAAATCAAATATCCCAAAAGAGCGGCGATAGCCTAGTTGGGTGTGGAACGAACTGCCGACACGAATGTCAGTAAAATCAATCCCAAGGGCACACACTTCAGAATTTTCTTAAATTTCGTGTGTAATTTTTGTGAATTATCGTCTTAACGGTGAAGGAATACATCGTGAAGAAACCTGCAAACCTGAGAAATTCTCTATAGGAATTTTGAGGGTGTATGAAGTCTACTAATCCGCACTAGGCCAGTGTGATGGACAAAAGCCTAATTCTTTTCAGTAGTAGAGGAAGCCCGTGCTCAGCAGTGGGACAGTATATTATACAGGGCTGATATTATTTGTTATTACTGACTGACTGCGTTTGCTGTTAAATGTTCGACTTAGAACTTAGAAAATGCAAGACACAACTTCTCAAAATCAAATCAAATTTCAATAATTCACTTTGTATTGGGTGCAGTAGCTTCAGTCATTTGAAGGATAAATTTAGCTGTCCTTTAAGTGGATGAATCAGACCGTAATATCATTATTAATGCTGGCATTCTTCTATGTTGAGGGGCTCCTGTTTCCGCACTTAGCCTGTAGTAGGTCGGGCCGTTGATGCTGGCAATCTTTTGAAATATCACTATTTTTCAGATTTTTTCGCAGTATTTTATATTTTAATTTGCTTCCGATGTTTCGCAGACTTTGTAGCCTACATAATCAACGGGGAAACTGAGGTGTTGGTCGTCCGAAAAGCCATACTTCATTCTACCTAAATTTTACAATTAAGTATATAAAAAAATCTTAGTACTCCTGTAAAAACATGGTCCGCTCATACGAAAAGACTCTAGCAGTATTTCAATATTAAGTATAAATTGAAATAAAAGGTGATGCAACATATTTTGTGCTAGCTGAAATAGCACGGACTAAACTGTTGATTAAAACAAAAACAACTCATTGGTTCAGGTGAACCACTTAAACAGGTGTCTAACTAATTGCTTACAATCAGTTTTATTTTACCAGTTTGTTCTTCGATGTGTTGTGTAGTTAAACAGATAATATATTAGGCAAGTGTTGAATAAAATATCAAAAATATTATACGAAACAATCTTCGTTTATTTTGCAAAAAGCACATTTTATTACATGCACATAATATTAGATGTTTCACTTAAAGGTTAAAATCTCGCCATGCATCGTTTTAATTTAAATAAATTAATCAATCAACTACAGGATTCAAGAAAATTAAGCTTATTTTTACAATAATTAAATTATTTTTACATTTTGATTTTAACTTCACAAATACTATTTCGAAATACGAATAATTTTAAAGGGTATTTACTATTCAGGAAATTAATTGATTTGCTATAATTTTATTGAATCCTATGTGTTACATAATAGCAATAATAATTACAATATTAATTAATTTCATCTATATCACGTGAGATAATCAAATGAATATGTACATCGCTTATCAAATTAAATTAAATTTTAATGTTGTGTGACGTTTATAAATTATATTATGAGCAAAATAATTATTCTATAACATTGACTTGATTTTTTTTTTGGATTTGAAATAAGAACTATTTGGGTGCGTTTTATAATAGACGGCCATTAATGTAGTTCACTATTATTGTTAATGAGCTACAAACACACAAGATATAGTTATTTGAATATATTTTTTCACAACATATCCGATAATAAATCATAACTATATTTTTATAATGGTTATATTCCAATCCAAATATCCAAAACAAAACCAAAGGTAAACCAATTAAACACAACTTTTAAAGAACATTACAACAGCAACTGAACTATCACAGACAAAATAACTGACGATAAAATATCATCCGCTGTAACAAAACACATTGACTATAGATTCGCGATAGCAAATCATTATTAATCACAAACAGCTCAGCTGGACAACAGGGAAGCTGGAATCTATTCTAAACACGGTCTACATAATACGCTAAAACTGTATTTATAATATTGCTGTTCACTAAATTCAATAAGGGCCATTTTTCTATGGCCCGACGTTGCTATATAAAAAGCTATAGGCATCGTCGCCTGATATAGACATATGATAGACACAAAAGCGCAATTTGGTATAAATAGGGATGCAGGTATTCGATATTGATAGTGGAGCATTGATTGTACCAGGTCGATATTACTGGACAGTTTAGTTATAGTGGACATTGTGTATTAATAAAAAGTCGTAAGTTCAGAATTTAAAAGTACAATACTAATGTGAATTAAGGCGAAGGGGCCCTATTCCGTTTACAGGGGTATATCCGTCTTTTTGCAATCACTGGCTTTCTAATCGAAGGACAGCTTTGATGGCCGTATAGGTAAATAGGAGATTTGTAACTCTCTTATCTGTACGGCTAGCAAAGCTGTCCTTCGAATGGAAAGTCCGTAATTGCAAAAAGACGGATATACCCCCGTAGACGGAATAGGGCCCTTTGATCTTTCAAGATTTCACGATAACATTATCAAACCTGCTAAATTGAATCAATCAACCACTCTCAATATGCCGATTGCTTCAACATACGAGATCCACGACAAAATACATCTCCATAGGTTCAAGAAAATTGTAACATCTAATTTATAAGTTCGATACTGAGACTATAATACACATTTCTAATATTAATTCACATTTTCTACAGACATTGCTAACAGATATTAAGGAATCAAAGATCTAGCGAGAGAGAACGAATAACATAATACAATGGACGGATTTTAAATGAAAATAAAAAGATAAAAAAGAAATAGTTTGAAAAGTTATTTTAAATGATTTTTCCGAACCAATCATGTGAAATAATTAATGATAATAACATTATTAAGTTAGTAAGAATTTTTTATTCTCACAATACTTTCAGAGATTTATATAATCAGAGAAATAGATTTTCAAATTTACAAAGGCCCTTGATTAAACAATGAAACATTAAAGGCGACATGTCGACAGTTGTAATATCTAAAGAAGTCACAACCATATATTATTACTTTTTTTTACATTTACAGCCTGAAGTGACCATTACAATGTCGGGCACTATACAGAGTTGGGCATCATTTGATTACAAAATATTACATTTAAATTACATAGTATTATTGCAATAAATATGAACAAGACCTCCTTTACACTTATTGTATTGAAAAATACAAGATTATTCAATTATGCCCAACATTGAACACTAAACAGACACTATGATTCGCTATACAATATATTAAATTTTTATACATCTAAACGTTCCACATATATATTTTTGAGCCTAATTACTTACATAAAAGGAAGACACATTGAATTTACAATAGCTATTGTATAAATTGGGTGATTTGAAAGTATTTATAATATATTAAAACAAAACTTTACCAACCACCCATTCTGTACAATATCGAGAACGCGAAATTTAATACTAAATTAATAAGGACACTGATAGGATGTAAAAAAACTTGTATATTTAATTGCTTATAGAAATTTTAACAATTCATAATATAATAGGAAAAAGAACGCTACGATTTCCGCCGTCCATACAAATAAATAAACTCTTAATCAAAATACAATTTTTTAAATAATTTTTGCCAGTTACAGCGATCAGAAACCCTTTCAATATAACGCATAAACAACCTTAACACATGACAGTAAAGGATAATATCCTAAACATCATGTTAATTGGGCCAGCTGTTTGCCCAACCAAGCTGCAAATAAACAAACTTTCTGATTATGTTTGCGGTATCTGTCCCGCACATCATTGCTGTGGCGTATGTTACCCTAAACATCGGAAAAAAATATCAGAAATTTATTTTCTACATGTAATTAAAGATGCGGGATTTCCTTTAAAATATCTCTACAATTATGATGCCAATAGATGAAATCGATCACATCGAATACCGAGCTTACGAACAGCCTGTTCCCTAAGTTAGTGTAAAGTCAACACGGCCATGTTATCTTCGTTAAATTAGCTAGGAATTGGTATTATGTATATAAATTTTATTTGTCATAAACGCAATACATGCGATGCGTGCCAGACGACCCAGAATGACCCAGAGCTCTAAATGAAAGTCCTTAACCACATGTGGTAGTGAACAGAGCTCTACACTACAGTTCTTAATAACCTATTTTTAATGTATCATGCTAACATCGGAGTCCGTACACACGCCAAAGCTTACGTTAGACAACTGCACAGATAACCCACTTCGAATACTAAGAAATTAACGTTGTCTTTGGATTCTCGCAAGTGAAATGCCCATTAGTTCTGATTGCAGGTATTCGGGTCAGCCATCCAGACCAGCCATTAAGGAATAAGCCGTCACACATCGCTGCCCAATTTCGGAATATCATTCAAGCTGCATTCGTTATTTTGACTAACTTTTCTGAACATAACTGGCGTACGCTTTCCCAATTTTAGGAAACATGTTTGAAATCATCAAAATTTGGTGGCAATTTGTTTTCTGAATTGAATTCAGCAGATGTATTGATTCACAATATAACTCTTCATAAGCGTGGTGTCGATGCGCAATTAATATTTAGGAATAGCGAGAGATTTAAAAAAAATATTTATTTTATAAATAAAGGCTCTATTAGATTAGAATTTAATTTCCTGCTAATCTACTTTCAAGCATGTCTCGCGATTTATTTATATCATAAACATAAAAATATTTACCGTAAACCGTTAATAATTAAATAAAATACCATGTTAATGTTTACTCATGACTCGCATAGGACAGACTTAGCCTAGTGTGGGAGTCACTGTTAATTATTACAACTTGCCTAAAATGTTCTTTTGGTAAATACAGATAAAAGAAAAGATTACCAAATTCGTTTTCTATAAACGTGACGGCAGAAAATCTAACATAATTCAAACAAAATTCAATTCTCGTAAAGTGCGAAGGGAAGCAGAAAGACAATCACAAGGTTAGTGATGTTAGATTCCATTAACATACTAACATTTACTTCACGTAACACGACACTGACACCAATCTAATGGGTTTTTGTTATAAAGTTAATAGTAGCACATCAATTATTTTAAAAATCGTTTTTTTTCTCTATTGAAGCGTTATTTGTCCCCATATTATCGTATCTTCCTAAACAAATTTAAAAATACGTCATATAAATAAGTTATCGCTATTCTAGACTACTTACCTATCGCTATATTTAATTTATTTATTTACAAAATCATGCAATAAAACGTTAAATAAATTAAAATAATTTATTCCCTATTTACATTACATTAGAATAAATAATTATTTACAATTTATTTAAACTGTAATTTAAATAAATAATATTTTATATTTAAATCAAAATAAACCCCAATCTCTAATAACTTATTGTTTAATGCTAATACAAATTACAATACTTTAATATTGCACTTACATTATTATGCTAGAATATAAAACAATATATAATTCAACTCAATCTTAATATAAATAAATATACTTACAATAATTATCAAATTACTCAATTATTTACAATAACTTTGGCCTCAATCTGTTTAATACAATTAGGCCAATACACAAATAATACTATTTTTACGAAATTACGTCTATTAATTTGATTAAATGTTTGACTCTATACACATCACTATGGAATGATTCTATGAAAATTTATAAAAGGAGTCAAAGTTTTCGAAGAAATAGGAATTACATTTTACATTATATTTTAGAAATAAGACGATCTTGTTATGTATACTTATAGGATCTAGTTATATACATAATTAACATATATATTTTTAGGTTGGTACAAACTTGAAATAAATGTTTAACGCATTTCATTACAATAGGACAAAATCGTGTCTTTGATCAAACTATGGATCAAATAAAACATACCATAAATTATTAACTTATAAAATTACGTAATTTGACCAGAATAGAGGAAAACAAACCGTTGTGCTAACAAATTATTATGAACTAATCAACACTAAATAAATGAATTTTATGATTTCTATCGCTGCAAAAAATATTTCTAATAATCCCTTGACTATTTTTTCTTTACATAATAACAATAGTCTAAAGGTTTTGTAATGCTAAATATATGTATATAGTTAATTATAGCTAAAGATCCACATTCTGACTTATTGATTACATTTTTAAAAATCCCCATGACTTACAATCAACACACTATTTGTATCTACCGTGTTTTAAAACGTATTTTTTGCAATACGATTAAAATCCCTAAACTTCATTTAAGTGTAACGAATTTCAATATCTAAAACGGTATACAATATCCTAAAATATTACGTATAACTTCATATTTACACTACAAGAGTTATCAGTCACAAACTTGGAATACTCGTAAGTACATACACCGATCTACTTCGTTGAGACTAGGCCTCTCACACGGCTGTCACCATACGGTTTGGCGATATTCAAAGGGACGCGAGGTCCGAAGTTCTCCGAGAGGGCACTGGGACTCGCAATTGCGCAGAGCCTCTTCTATCAAGTCTTTCCATCGCATCCAAATCTGAAGCACTGCGTCTGCAAAAACTGCAGAAAGCACACGCCAACGTGTTCTTGAAGGCATTACGAAAATCTCTATTAAAATACGCGTAGATAATCGGATTCAATGCTGAATTGAAATAACCAGTCCAGAACATGATGACAGTCACTACATCCGGACACTTACAAGTGTCACACAATGACGTCGACACGTAAAAGAGAAAAAATGGCAGCCAGCAAAGTATGAAGGCTCCCATGATGATGCCGAGGGTTCTGGCAGCTTTGTGCTCCCTCTTCATTTTTAATATATTTCTATCTTTGGTTGGAGTTGTGGCGTTGATGTGTAGAGCGCCATTTTTGTCGCCAACTTCTCTAGAATGTCGATGCATTAGCATCGCGTTCCCAGCTCTAGCGTGGAGGGCTTTCTCCTGTCTATTCGCTTCTTTGAATATAGCTAAGTATGTAAAGATCATTATCGTACATGGGATCCAGAATGAAATGGAGCTTGATATCACAGCATAAGGTTTGTTCACTTTGAATTCGCACTGATTGCTGTGCTGCACTCGGAGGTAGTCACTGGTCGTGTACCAACCCATGAATATTGGGACGTAGGATATCGTAATTGGGCTAAGCCACGTTGCTGCTAACATTATAAACGCCATCTGAAACAATAATAATCATGAATAAACATTCCATTCAAACTGTGTTCAATCAAATTTCATATTGTCGAAACTGATAGTAATTAAAATTGGTGCTAATTAATAAGTGAGTTTAAATAAATCAAAATATTTAAAGGAAAATATGAATTGTTGATGAAACATTCATTAAGTATTTCATAATTTAATTTATGATGATAGAATAGGGCTCGTTCTGATGTTTTTATAAATACGAGTTATTGTGTTATTTAATGCTCTCTGCCGTCCTATTTATATATTCATTTAATATTATTAGCCTGATATAATTGAACTTTATTTATTTGCGAAACAAAAACTGCTTAATTATATTCAATATATTTAAAAATGTTTGTGTTATAATTTACAGTGGTTGATCTAATCTATTTCATACATAAATGATCTAAGTAAATAACAGCTACTGTACCTTTTTTGTCATCTTAGTGGGATACTTCAATGGTTTGACGATAGCGTAGTACCTGTCCACCGATATACAGCACAAGTGCAATATAGAAGTAGACGTGAAATAAACGTCCGAGGAGTTCCACAGATCGCAGATGGTCGGTCCGAAGACCCACCTGCTGTAGAACTGGACGCTGAAGTTGAACGGCATCACCACCATAGCGACCAGGATGTCAGCAAACGCAAGAGACACGACGAAGTAGTTTGTTATGACGCGGAGTTTTCTGCAAGAAAATATTGATATTGAACAAATGTTCGCACGACTAAAGCCAATTCTGAATTGTGATTTTCTATTTTAAGCATTACGATAGCATTTTCAATGTTTAGATCAACGAGATAATGCATTTATTTGAATGAAAGATAAAAGCTAACCCCCTTATTCATAAACGTTATTTATCTAAGGACGGTCCAACGCTGTGATAACAAGTCTGTTTCTCAGTACTGACGGCATGGCAGCCTTCGCAGTGTGTAGATATAGGGCCATTATGATTCGCTAATATTGAGATACAACTTGAATCTATTTGGCTGTCAGATAAACAAAGTGAACAAACAGCAAGCTGTCAGATAAACAAAGCTGAGAAACAGACTTGTTATCACAGTCATGAATAAGGGGGTAAATGTAAAATAGATGAACCAATGAATTTGTACATAGACATAACCATTAATGACATGTCATTTTCACCTGTGTCTCATAACACTGACAATGACGAGCATGTTGCCGAGCACCGCCATGATGACGATGAGCAGCAGCACCGACATGCGTAGCTTGAAGAACACGCCCAACGACACCTCATCGTCGGTTGCCGTGCCATTCACCGTGGAATTAACAGCCGCGCTGACTGCCTGCTCGGTTGCGTTTTCTCGATCCATATGGGGCGGCCTGAAAGGGTTTCTAGTTGAATAACTTGATTTTCTATCTGTACTATTATTTAAATATTGGGTATGATATACGGATCTGGTAACTCAAAAATGATAGGACATAGCACCCTTGAGTGCTATGGCTACTTTTATTCTAAGAATAGATTTTTACAGATCTACGTACAGACACTATCTTAATATTGAGTTCATACTTTTGGAAAAAAATCATATTAAGATAATATGATTACTATAATATGATCTCAACTTTTACTTTGATTATTTCTAGATCAAATTACGTATTTGTCATTCTCAATAAAATTCGCATAATGTTTTAATATTGAGTATCACTTTAACCATTATTATTAAATTACTTCAAATTCCTTACCTTTTATCTCATCCGTTTTATTTTAAACTCAGAACAGATCCCTCCGTCCTCGCTCCCAGTGAACCTCTTTGGTTCCTCTTCAAGAATCATTATTACAACACCTACTTTACACACAACTTGAAATACTTAAGTTTCGGATGTAAACTTGACGTAACATTTTCTTCTTCACAACCCCTTTCAAGTTTTCAATCACTTTGATGTTCATCTTTTAATGTTTGAGTTTTCATGACGGTGTTTGGTTCTACATCTGAAAAGAAGAGAAAATGTTTAACAAAATTATCAGAAAATTGGGTTTACGACTTGAATTTAGATGAAATATTTTATAGATTTGACCGTCGTAAATTTTCCTTTACAAGGGCATTTTCGAGACAGTATTTAAGTAGAATAGTAAAAATTACATCTCACAAGTCACATTAAAAAATATTCGATAAATTTTATGGGATTTTTACTTTTATAAAAAAAGTCATTTAAATAAAATAATACATGCAAAGGTTACAGGTTCAACAATAGGTTAATCCCTAAACTATGAAAGTCAACATAACAAGAAATAAATCTCAGTCTACTTCAACAACAAGTATTAAAAAAGGACAATCATTTTTTTAAATCACAGAATAGCCTTTATAAAAATGAAAATTTCGTTCATTGTCCTTAACCAACGTGTTTTTTGTCCCAAAATTAATGTTTCAGAAGAGTATTCCATGCAATAATTACGCCGACCGGCCCTAACTGAATAGATATAATTTTTCACCGACACCAAAGCCCCTTTTCTTAATTTACGATCGTAATAAAGATTCACGCCTTGAAGGAATGTCTTTTTTATAAATGTTATAATAAAGTGCTTTATTACTCGGCTTATCACCCATGATGGGCCTTCCATGATAAACCGCTAAGCCTTTTCGATTCACATTTAATGTTTTAGTTCAGTCATCCGCATTATTTTTTATTGACTACTTATAATTATATTATTTGAATCTTTAAATCTGCAGTTTCATTAGAATTTGTATGTTTTTTTTATCGATAAACACAAACATCACGCATTTATCCCCGAAGGGTTATGTAGAGGCGCAGCCAGGGCACTCATTTTCGCCAAATGTATTGCGTCCCATTGAGCAGAAAAACCTAAATATCACTTTATCGACACGGGATTCGAACCCAGAAACCCAGAACGCTGCCGTATCGTGCATGCAGTACAACTACGCCACCGTGGTAGTCTTACCAACAAGTGCGGAGATAAATCCATTGCGATGTTTCTACCTTTAAATTAAGTTATTTGTTCAAATAATTTATTATATAGTTCATAGCAATGCTATTTATTATTCAAATTTATTGATGTACTATTAACTAATTAGTTTACTTGTGAAAATTAGAAACTTTCAACAACTACAAAAACAATTGCGAAACAATACGACTTATTAATTAAATGAAATACAATTTTTAAATCCATAAATTTAACCATTGACAGTTTGGATCTATATTAATAACGGGTAATATTTGCTACAAAATTAAGAAACATTTACCGAAAAACCCGGGACCCTGTTAACGATACTTTATCGCTTATTTACTCCAAAAATGTCGACAATAAATAATATTTTATGGCCTTTAATAAAGGTGTGGTCATTCTTAACGTACATTAAATGTTTGAACATTTGTTTTGATAGTGTTGGGGTAATAAAAGACATAAATATCCAGTAGTAGGTGTTAATAATCGCATAACTATATTGACCTTCGAATGCCCTGGCAAAAGAATAAAGTCTTTTGAACTCATTTATATTAATATATGAAGTGTTTGCTTGAACGTGCTAAATTTTGGAGTAGTGCAAAATGAAAGGAAAATATAATATTAATTATCTCTATCATTGTTATTACACCGGGAATAGATTTTTAGGCATGCAGAACCGAAGCAGGCTTGTCCAATAAAAAAAAAATTACGTCGAATTGAAAAACTCCTCCTTTTTTGAAGTCGGTTAAAAAGCGCAGTGTGACTTGATTTAAATCGTGTCATCTGTTGGATCCAAAATTATCCTTCAAACAAATTTCAAGCTGGAGGTAACTGAAGTTTCGCAAAACTTTTCAATGAATCTGGAGGCTATTTCAGAGATTAGCATCATATTTTCATACAAACATATAACAAATATTGCCAACTTTTCCCGTCCTTTTTTGTTGATTTTTCATAATTATTATTTGATACACACGTCCTGATATTTGGGAACACAAAAAAAAAACAGAGTCAGTCAAGCCGGTCAAGCCTTTCTCAAGCTGTTACATACATGTGTTAACTGATTTTTTTCTGTATACAGCATAACTTTAAGTATAGTCTACGTATATGTTTATCAACCAGTTAGTCTAAAAAATCGGCCCGAAATATATCGTGATAAATCCATCCCGATACTTATTTTTATCTTAAGAGCAAGCGACTGAACCGGCCTGAACAAAATTACCCCAAACAAAGCAGAACGGTTTATTATTAACCCCAGGGGTCGAGTTTACCGAAACGGCACGCGAAGAGTGACCTTTTTGCGGGCTTGTATTAGCTTGTTGTGCGTAATGATTTTTTAAATGACTCCAAAACCATTATAGGGATAATTGTGTACGTGCTGCAATAATCGTATATTTCGGTTTTTCCAGATCGTTGGGTCTTAAGGCCGAAATAATAGAGGCTATTTCTACCTTAATACCAGGCCAGTAACACGGATTTCTGCGGTTTTGAGGGTAGTTGTCAAGTATTATTATTAATATTATTACTTATTATTAATATATATATTATTCAATGTCTCGCGCTACAAAGACTTAGTAATAGAGAAAAATGGCAAATAATGATCAATGTTACAAAGGTCTTTTATAATTTTAATCAAGATAATTAGATCTATTTTTTACTTTAAAGTTTGTAGTCTATTATTGACTTTAAGTCTATTTTTTACTTTAAAGTTTCTAGCTTAAAATCTGCTTTGCCGGGATCTATTAATTGAAACAGGGTAGTATTTTGAACATATGTTCCCAAGTCCTTCACAGTATTACTTTAATAAGATGGAAAGGAAAAGAAGCTTCCTCAATATCTAGTAAGCCAATAATAATTTTCTTTTAATTTTTATCCGCGATGCTTTAGTACTGGCTTATCCAGTTGTAAACGTCCCTGTACTCGAGGTTAAAATGCCTTCTTAGTTCATTATTTTGTCTCCCACTTTGCTATGGAGGGAAGTAGACAATTAATATTATTTCCAACTCCTCCCTATCTTTTTATTCGTTTTTCGTTGCGGAATAAAGAAAAAATTGTGATTCCTGAGACTCGCCGAGCTTCACCGCTCGGTGTCATAAAATGGGTGGCACTGCTGTTCCTGGCTTACAGGAGTTGTAGTACTGTCAGCTGTCCCTTTCATAGTTCTAAGGTCAGCACTCCTTGACCTTGACCGTAAGAATAATCTAACTATTAGCGATATAAGTATGTCAAAATAATGTACTTGGAAACTTGGCGGACACAGTAGTATGAAAATTTTCACCGCTTACGGCCGGCAATGAACAAAAACTTTGTGTTCTAACAAATCTTTTTTTTTGTAACAATAATGAGACGAGTTTGTCGTCTGCTTGTTTTTGGGGAAAGTTTCGTCTGCCTGATCATGCCAGGTCCGTGAAATGGAGTAACTAAACCTAGAAATTAAATTAATTAATCACTATATACACAACACTAATAATTCTGATATATTAGATGTTAATTCACATATATAATATATTAAATTCATGTGCGCCAGTGGCGGAAGGTGAAATCTTCCGAAAAGGAACACGACATAGCATATACTTAGGTGCTAATATGCATTAATGCGGTCTGCAAATCTTTCTGATGAAATTTAAATTTAATATGAATTACGAAAAGGAAGTCGACAGGAATCGGGTTATATGGACCCTTCTCCACTGATGTGTGCACTTGTCTTTCTGGAGCATCGTAGCTCCTTAACGAATGGACCGATTTTGATGCAGTGTTTTTTACACTATCAACTACTGTTTCGAATATAAAGTAAAGCAGACATAATACCATTTGAGTTAATACTTTATCAGTATTGATTATCATCATATTTTAGCTGAAATTTACTTATAGTTACTTAGCGAAGTGTAATAATTTTACCAGGCCAGGAAGAAAAAACACCTAAATGATAACCTTAATCTATACAATTTCTCATTGAATTTATTTAAGAAGTTTCTTTAGTTGATACGACTATTACAAGAACGAATTCTTAACAATAGTAAAAATCGTTTATTCATAGTATTTCTTATATTTTTTCCGAACGGAATTTTTCCTACCAATGGTGCACAAACTGCGGGAGACACCGGGAATAGACGGTAAAAATTAGATAAAGAGAGTTTATAATCTACTTTTACACTCACACTACTATAAATTGAAAATAATGTCTACTATAATTTATACACGATATTACAAACGACTATGTTTCGCTGTTCAAAAATACGACAAAATCTCATATTGGAGTTGGCACTAGTCGCACTCGGCACCAGGAAACACTGAATTAAGGCAATTAAGTTCTTTTATACGTATGTCAGAGAGCCTAATTCCGTCTACGGGGGCATATCCGCCTTTTTACAATAGGTATTATAATCAAAGAAGAGCTTTGCACCCGTGTAGGCAGTCATAAATATCCTATTTACCTATACAGCTATCATAGCTGTCTTTCGATTAGAACGCCCATATCTGTAATACGACGGATATGCCTCTGCAGACGGAATTAGACCCCCTTTATATACATAATGAGTAGTGATTACATTATTAGTGTTTTATAACGAAATACTTTTATGCGGAGAAAGTCTATTTAAACTTCTCCGAGTGCCCACTCTGTTGAACGAGAACGTCGGCGCACTAGAAGTGGCAATAGCTTGACATTTTTATATGATAAAATTATTTTATCAAGCCCCGTGAAATGTCAATGTATTTTGCACTATTGCTCGCGGGTCCGTCCGCATTAAAACCGTTTTCCGGGATAATACTTCAGCTGCGTAATTTTCCTGAGAAAAAAAACAGCCTTTGTGTTATACCAGACTATAATCTTCATTCCAAATTTCATACAGATTTTACAGCCGTTCTAACGTGATTGCGTAACAAAAGTCGATTTTAAGGTCGACAACAGAGAAAAAAAAATCTCATACATTTTACAAACAAGATATAAAATAATTTGTAGGTGTCACACATAGTGTTACAACATGTTTTCCTTCCGTTGATCGATTAATATATGATTATCCATTAGGCATATCTATGTAAGTTTGATGACCATCTACTATCTAGCCATTAGCGAGTAATGAGGCATCGCCTATTTACAGTTATGTTATATTTAGGCTGGACTGTATTTACCATCTACTACCTACGCAATATCATGTTAATAAAAACAGGGGCCTTATTCTCGATGCCACACGATATTATGACAGTGCATCACAAACAAACAAACATGTAACGCACCACGTCGCGTTTAAGACAATAGAAATTGGCATACAGATATTATTCCATGGTAATTACACGAAGTTAACGTAACACTGCCGCGTTGTGAGTTAATACTGTCCTAGGGAATAAAGGGTCTGTGCCTGATAAAATATCACAAGGGGCGTGTACCTAAATTGAATAGTATTAAGTACGATATCAGAAAAATGTAAAATCTTTTATTCAACAGTTCTCACAAATTGCAATCTTAAGTTCTTAAGACGTAAAGGAGAATGCCCATTTTTGTATGAAAGTTAGGCTACGCTTGCGTCTGTACAAAACCTTCACTAAACTATAGGGAATATATCTTAAATCTTATATAAATTGAAAACAATTGGATATTCGATGGGAGTTCGGAGTAATCTGAATTTTTATAACTCGGTTATTTTGAGGTTAAGTATGGACTGCAATAATGTACGGTAGAAAGTACCTACGTGCCTAATTAAGTTCAGTATTGCAGTACCTACTTGATATTGCTATAAACAATTATTGGACATTCTTTTCACTTAGCTTTAATCGGCCTTATAAGAAACTGATAGGTATTAACATATCTGATGAGACGCAGCTCCAATAAAACTTCTAAGATAGTATGGCGGAATATTAGTTTTTCCATTAAGCATATACTATCCGACCCTTTGTGTAAGTACATATTTTTCTGACTTATGAATTATTCTATTACATGGACTAACTTAATCTTTATATTCACCTATCATTATCTCATTTCAATATGGCGTCAACACATATTGTAGAATAGATTCAGCTTAGTTTTTATGGCCGGCCGCATCCCTGACGCCAACCCTCTTTGGAGGATTCCGATCCCAGGCAAGTCATGTTAGAAACATCGAGATAAAATGTTGCTTGGCCTGGAAATCGAACAGGAACCCAGCAACTAACTTCACAGCCTGATTAGGCTAATAGTTACTTATCACAGGAAAAAAATAAAACAAGAAATACGAAATCCGATGTATATTTTTATATAGATGTTTATTTTTGATAGAGGTATATTTTCTTGGCTTCCCAGAAAACAAACAAGAACTTGATGTAGCCACAACACGCTTATAATACTGCTGAAGTGAGTGAATGACTTCTTGCAGTGCTGGTCGGGTCATGTCATATCGTTGTTGTCTGTGAACCTCTCTATTAACTGATCTCCAGCAGGCAGCACAAACTCATTCCAGCCTTGAAACCTAAAATATAATGTAGAAGTTGAGTAAACATGTTCAGATTATTATTATTGTTAAACTGTTTTCTTTAGTTTTTGCAAGATTTTTCCCACATTGTGGGTAGGTTAATAATAATCTACATAACTTACAAAGTGGATAGCTTGTCTAAGAAATATACTTATCGTTGCTGTGGCACCGCAATGGTGCAGTTAATACACCGCCGGGATATGTCGTATCGATTAACTGTCCTGGGTCTAGGCTCTAGACGACTTTGTGTTGCTACCTAAAAAGCTTCCGTCTCAAAGTTCGGAACACACTATACACCTTGTTTCTTAACAGTGAATTTCTCGACTCAACTTTAAAATACACATGAATAACACTCTGATCTTGAGTAAAATATTTTAATAATGAAATGTTTTCATTCAGACAAATCTAAAGTGTCAAATTGTCATTCATTTCAGTTGCCAGTGTAATAAAAATCAGTACCCATATATTCATTTAATTAAAAATAAAGTCCAGACATGCTTAAGCTGACTTTAGTATTTCTTTCAATGCAAGTAAAAGTCGCCATTTGTTTGTTTTTAGAAGGATTAATATTTTATCTTTTTTACCAGCTATTTGGAGTTTGGTCATAATTATTAAGTAAAATATTTTTTTTATAACAATATTTTTGTTTAATTAATAATATATTTAATCCATATATTATAGATTCAAGTACAAGCACATTTATTGTGCATATTAACTTTTTTTATTCCATTTAAAAGAGGAATTTGTTATATATTGGTATCAATTCGCCATATTGGCAGCAAATTATCCGGTGTTTGATTTGCAACAATTAAACAACTTTTTTTTTCATATCTTTAAAACCCCTATTTGCTTAAGACTGAAATAAATACAAATGAAGTAATAATTAAAATTATGATTTTACATGGTTATTTGATTAAGACGCATGACTGACGCAAAGATAGCCTGGTTTTGGGCATTGTCCTTTCAATTTCATTTATAGTTTTTAAAAATGCTTTAAGAATCAAACCAGACACAAAACATTGTTACCATAACAATAGACACTGCCACATTCAGAATTTTATATCCACAACGCGACCCGACGTTGGACGCAGCTTAATGTGCAATTTCCTCACAAAATTCGACCAATCAAAACTTTTGAATGAAACTACGGTGAAAAATAAAGTCCGTAGTTGTTAACGGGACTAGTGGGTTTTTGCGTTCTGTTGAACAACGTCCAATTTTCTCAGTTTAGTGGCTTGGAAGGTGATTTGGGATTGGCGCGCGGGTTTTATTCCCGACTCGTTTATTTTAGTGTTACATGAGCAAATGTGATTTAAAAGTAGATGTATTCTTACTTCACGTGTTATAATATAATAATAATATCAGCCCTGTATTAAATACTTGCTCACTGCTGGCACGGGCCTCCTCTACTACTGAGAGGGATTAGGCCTTAGTCCACCACGCTAGCCTAGTGCGGATTGGTAGACTTCACACACCTTCGAAATTCCTATAGAGGACTTCTCAGATGTGCAGGTTTCCTCACGATGTTTCCTTCACCGTTAAAGCGAACGATAAATTCACAAAGAATACACACATGATTTTAGAAAAGTCAGAGGTGTGTGCCCTTGGGATTTGAACCTTCGGACATTCGTTTTGACAGTCCGTTCCACACCCAATTAGGCTACCGCCGCATTAATTTCAATGCACGTGTTAATTTCAATGTAATTTTTTTTACAGTATTCGAATCACAAACAAATTATAATAAATAGTAAAGAATTATAAATAAATTAAAAATTATTACTTTTATAAATAACTCATATTTTTATGAGTCGAACTTTCTCGTGATGTTCTCAATATTACTAGAGGAACCCATGACCTGGCAACTCATTGAAAAACTAATTATAATCTAGAAACATCCAGAAGTTACATGTGATGTAAAATAATTATATGCTCATGAGAGGACGCGTCCGCCTGTTAATTAATACGATACTTCTTCATTACGCAATGATGACAATAATTCATAATTTAACCAATTTGCGGGTGTGACATGCTGCGTGACATTGTTATTCCAATTCCAGCTGTTTTGTGGTTGAATCAGACCACTGCAACGCATGAAACGCTCTTCACGCTTCATAATAATTTAGTATCATGTAAATTTATAAAGAGCACAGACAGAGGACTTGATAAAGGTCGTAGGAAGTCGTTGTATGCTGACAGTTTTGAACAGGTCAGTCTGAGAATACTTTGGGTAAGTATGTCTTTCAATGACCATACTATTTATCAAGATGGTGATAATGATTTAAATGCACAGGCTAATCGTAGAATATTTATTTATTTTATTTGCCACTTAACAACTACTTTTACAGGGTAGCCCTAATACAGTAGTGTTGAATTTCTTATGGTACTACTTACTTATACTATACTATAACATTATCCTTAAATCTATATTAACTATCTTTAAAAAATAAAGAAGTATCATCCTAAGAAATCTGATCAGTACGACAACAAGTTATTGATTTTTGTTATTTCACTCGTCAAGTATGGTAACGTTATATTATAATGTTATAAAGCATTTGTCAGCCAATTAGAAAATATTTTCTCCATTCCCGATCGTCCTTACTTAAACAAGCGATAGCTGCAATCAAATCGCGATTTTCGTAGAGATGCCCTTGAGCTAGTCGTTTTAAAATTTAAATTTTCTCCCCGCCAGAGATCCGAGCGCTCGCCAATTCATCTGTAAAAGCCATCAGAAGCTATCAGTAAAGTCCAATCGTAAAAGTTATTCTGAATTTATATCTCAAAATGCTATGAAAGGAATGCAAATCAAACAATTCACTTTGCTGCCTGCTTCAAAGCTCCTATCTGTAGGATTATTACAATTTCCAATTTTTTTTTGACATGGCAAAGTGCTACTGGAGTGCAGTTTAGTCGCAGTATAAGTAATTTTTTGTCAATATGATCCGTTTATTCATCGGTTGCTAGAATTATGCCGGTATTAATGTATTTAATGTTTGGTATAGTGTTTGGCACCGTGACTCGAGAGAATCATCCATTTTTCCGGGTTTCACCATTATAACTCAATCGCAGCTCGAAGTCAGAAAGTTGGCAGTGTGATACCCCCAAGCCTCGGAAAGTACGTAAAGCCTTTGGTCCCGAACCTGATCTCCCTGTGGTCATGTCGGATTTCTGTCTCACCGGACCATGAGAATATAGAAATAGCGAGTGCACCTGTGTATTGTGCACACATTCGTGCAATATAATATATCAGTATCAATTCAGAAAGAATACACACATAATTTTAGAAAAGTTAGAGTTGTGTGCCCTTGCGTTTCGAACCTGCTGACATTCATATCGGCAGTCCATTCCACTACCAAATAGGCTATCGCCGCTTTTTTATATTTCACTAGCTGATCCGGCAGACGTTGTCCTGTCTTAACTATGTATGCACGCGCGCATTCTGTAGATCGCGGACAGTTATTTCAAACCACTGACAGTTATGTTAAAAGTATTGTTGTTAAGTTTTCTTAAATTTTCTAATTTTCCGCGCAATTTTTTGATTTTTTTTCTTTCATAAGAACCTTCTGACAATAACAAACACGACAAAAAATTGTGAAATCGGTCCAGTCGTTCACGCGTGATGGCGTAACCAAGGGAAATAGGGATTCATTTTTATGTATATATAGATTACATGATAGCAACTGTAAATTTATTTTCACGTCCAAAAATCCAAAGAGCTCGATCTTACTCATTTCCAATCCATAAAAAATCCCAGATTAAGATGATCACCGGAACCGAGTTATTTTTTATCACGGAATCTGCACAAACATTCGTAGAACTATCAGTTTGTCCTTAATAAATCCGAGTCCATTTGGCCCGACCTCCCCAAGGGTGGGATTTCCTATTGTTATGCCGGGTGGCGATTTACGAGCTCGGGACGCCTTGACCCCGTTCTAAATGATACTATTGCCGAATATTTTTAGAATCGTCGGCTATTTTTGCAATATTTTTTAAGATTTTAATGGATTAAGTTCGGAGTTAAAATATGCTGAAATCGATTTAAAAGTAATACAAATTATTTCAATAGGGGTTCTCATATTAATACAACAAAAGGCATCTCAGTCATGTAGCATTAATTACTTGAAGATAATTAATTAATTTAACTTTTTGTTACAATAATGTAGCATTTATTTTATCTTTAAATATAATTAAATTTACTTTGAAATTTCTACATATTTATAATTTTATTTATTCCACGTATTAATAATTAAAATTTCATTCGTCTATATAAAACATTTAATTATATAATTTCTTAAACGCATTTATAGCCTTCTCTACGTAATCGTATAAGAAGTTTTCTCGTCTTGTTATTTTCCTCTTTGGTCACCTCCAAAGGTCACGGTGAATGACGTCACATGCCGTAATCTATGCAACTTTGAGAGAGCTTTTTATGTTGTTATTACGCTTCTGTAATAACAACATATTTAGATATTTTAATTAACATATCATTAATGTGTATATCCAACAATTATCATGCTAAAGTTTCTGTTGCGATCCCACGTTGGGCAAAATGACAATGCAATATTATTATATGTTATTATTCTGCTTAATGGCAGTCCGAAGTCGGGATCTGTGCCCGGTAAATGTCAATAATACCGCCTCTTTATTAGATGGGGCCGAACGTAGCTGCTTAAATGGGGGTGTACGAGTCTGCCTACCTCTACAAAGGCTGAACGTAATGCTACAGATGTATGAATACTATATTCCTCCTTTTATTTTAGTCGCTAAAAGAGATCGACTTTTACATTTGTTTACAAGTGGAATTACCATGACGTTCATATAATTTGCGCAGTAATTGGTAATTCCCTTAGGAAATCCGAAACGTGATTTAGTAGCTATGTTAACAGTCATGCGCTTCCAGCACCTTTAATCTTCATACTTACCGACTATTCCATCATTCCCTGCAAATCCTGTAAGCTAGTAGTATGCATTTTATGATAGCAACGGGTAAGGTTCGGCGAATCTCTAAGACCACTAATTAGGTTTAGGTTTAAGAATCATTTATTTCTCATAAGATTATAAATTAATCACTTACTGAGAAAACTACTTAACATAGTTATTTTATACAGGTGAGCATTTTATAAAGATTGCATACTGCTACAATGACAAGTAATTAATTAATAACAATGATAACAAAATTACAAATAAGAATTTCATAGTATGAATAATATGAGTACATTCTAATCTACCTTTAACCCGTGTTAAATAAATCAAGTAGAAACATAGAAAAGAGTTGAAAAAAGAATCTTCACATTTCTGAGTTCGGATTGTAATTCAGCTAACATAGCACGCGCAAAAGCTGTACACTCTTGAGTCAGAAGTACGTTTAAGTCGAAATATGCATGTATAACATTTTTTTTGTTAGTAGAACGTTTAATTCAGGATTAGAAGATTACATCATAATAACCCGTCTATTTTAATAGAATTGCAGTTCAAAAATTCCACTTTACAAAATAAATAATATTAAAAATATATACTTGGTAATAGTTATTAAATCAAACATGTATCATCTTGATTAAAATTTACTGCAATTTTCCACGTCATATTATAAATCAAAGAGGCTCAATAGTTGTCTGGGCTGAACCAAATATATTCTTAATAATTCTAATCTAGTACTTGAAATTCAAGCCTATTGGATATTTGAGAAATCAACAACTTGAATATGATCGACATTTAAATGTTCGAATTTAATTAATTAGCAAACTTCAATAATCTAATCCATGTTTATATCTAAAGAGGATTTTTTTTATTATTTAAGACTTAGCTATTAAAGTATTAAAGTCCCAATTCTAATAACTTGTTAGCATATAATATAAGTATATATCACAGGTTTAAAACCCAAGGGCAACTCCGCCTTATCTCAAACTTATGGGTGTATTCATTGTGAATTATCGCATGCTTTAACGGTGAAGGAGAACATTATGAGGAAACCTACATACCTGAGAAGTTCTCTATAACAATTTTGAGGATAAGTGAAGTCTAATAATATCCTATAGTTACGAGAATGAAATATGCCTATTTTTGACCCTTCGAAGACTTTGCAGCCTTCCTGATCACGGAGGGGGGCTGGGATTGGTAAGTCTGCCAATCCGCACTAGACCAGCGTGGTTGATTAAGGCCTAAATCCTCTCAGTAATAGAGGAGGCCCGTGCCCAGCAGTGGTATTATTTATTATATAGTACAGGGAAAAGTCAATAGATACCTCAAATTAAATCATCTCAAATATACAGCAACATTTAATAACATGATGAAGTAAGGTCCAATATTTCTGTAGCACCAAAAGTGATCTGCTTGTATATAAAGCGTTATAGCATAGTTACAGCCCTAAATATTTTCAATATTTTGCACTTTCATAATTAAAACAATTTCGTCAAAAATAAAGAAAGCCTTAACATTTGAAAAAGTGCTAAAGTTGAAATACGCAGATATTTTCCTTATCATAATACGGAGGGACGCAAATTCCTCCCAACAGAGGAAATAAAAACCAAATCAGGCTAAATGAAAACTCTTTCAAGAAATAAGCGAGGGCGGCGCAGTGATCAAATAAGTTACATTATGAAGAGCCGGAACTTTATGGAAAATTCAAAAAATCTTACTTTTTTTTTGTAAAATTTTCAACTTGAAATGCGCGGCCATGTTTTTTAGTTATAGAACGTTCTCAAAGTAAAATTACATAAGAATTCTTGTTAAAATTTTTAATAAAAAATATTAACGATTGGCTTATAAACTCATAATGTCAAATCTGAAAATCAACATATCTATTTATATTATTTTGTGGCTTCAAAACAGCAATATAAAATACAAATCAAAATATTATAAGTAATTTAACTATGACTACCGGTACAAAAATATAACAATAAATATGAACGAAAGTGCGTGATTCCATTCATTTGTCGGTCACGCTATGTAAGCAGAGAAATTTGCGTGCCACAAAAGGCAGTATTGGTTTTAATATATACTGATTAACTTTTATTAAGCGATGATTCCCCCCATGTCCTAGTTTAGTAAGTTTCAATCTGTATGGACAATAAAAACTTGATAAATGTTTCTAGGGCAGGGTAGTTAAATGTTAACGAGCAATTTTCTGAAATAAAAGACAAAGCAAGTGTTGGATGTAACCTTCATGTTGTTCTTGGGGTTTAAAAAAAACGATCATTTGAATTATTTACGCATATTTATTATTTATTAATTTGGTGTATACGAAAGAGTGTGTCATTCATTCATTCATAATTCTCATGATTTGGTTTGACATGTCATAAGTTCAGCTATGCTCGGCTACTTGATTAATACAGTATTTTATTCTATAACCTTTGTGCTCCTGAGGTTCGCTTCTCATGATTAAAATTTTATGATTGTTTATCTATATTAAGCACTTACCCGAAAACATAAGCGAGGATATTTTCAATATTTTAATACAAGAAAAATCTGAGCAGCATTATTAAACACAACTAGGTGTCGAACAGATAACAACTCTATTCTTAAATAAGGATTGTAAAGAATCAAAAAATGAAATTGTATCGAACCTCATCCTATTAAGTTTGATTCATGTTTTTTATTAAGAATCATGTGCTATAATCTATAAAATATAATAGTAGTTATACACTTCTTGGTGAAGAAATAAGTTAAGGTGACTACTCAAACGAAATTCGCAAAAAACTAACTAAAACATCAAATTACATAATTCCTATGCCCCATGCATAAATCCACGTGATCAAAGCGGTCAGTACTAATTCGCATAAACATAAGTCCTTCATTCGTTCAATTACGCTCTGAATAGTTCCATCAATAAAACTAATTGCACTGTTGAGTGAACGATTGTACGCTAACGACCGGATCTCTGACACGCGCGTCCGGACGTACATTTTATTTGTGTTTCCTATAGTTGCAGCACAACAAACTACTGATCGAAGTGTCAATAAGGGAGCGTTGGATTCGCTTGGTCATTTTGTACTTGAATTAATTGGGATTGTAATTTTTAATAATTACATTTTGTATGTTTTTTATTTTAATTTTCTCCCGACGCGACGTTGCGAAGATTTGCATCCTTCGTGGTCATAGGGAGGAGGTGTTGTTCAATCGAAAAGCCAAAGTTACAATATCTACGTACATTTTACAATTATAAAATTTTGTGTTTTAAATTTAGCTGTTAACGGATTTACGTAGAATGAGCTCCCAGTGTCTTGAAGTCATTGAATTTTGTTACATTTTATGTTCAAAAATATAATTTGCGATGTATTTTGTCTTCAAATAATTGTAGTATTAATAAGTCATTATAATGGTACAACTAAAAGAGCCATAAAATAAGTAAGTTGACGTGCATCTAATAAATTACAAAAGGATTAACACGTATCTAAATATTTTTATCGTAGGTGAAATTATACAGACATAACACTATGCGCCGATCAATAACCTCGTCAACGAACAACATTAATAACAAAGAATGCATTAAAAATAACATTAATTCCCCCACTGAGATAGCAGATATTGTGATTAACCATTACGCGAGGTCATCCAGTGGTCAGTAGAGTCATTTTCCATCTGGATACAATCGTAAAAAATATAAACTGATGGTCATAAACCAAAATAGACATTTGAGAGTTATATTAACAGTTCTGAATGAGTTTGAGATCAAATATTTATGCCACTTCAAAGCGGCAGCCAATTGGAACGTAAACTTATTTTTTTTTAGAGATAGGTGCGAACCTATCAGCTTGGACGTTTGACCTCTGTAGTAAGGCATATTTTTTATTGTAAACGTAACAGACATTTATGGCTACATATAAACGTTTACTCCTCCGTTTATTATGACTACTCGATGTATCAAATGTGTCGATTAATAAAAAAATACATATTATAATAAGTAAGTAAGATTAATAAAACTCAGTCATCAAATATTGTGACTTAAGATATCATATTTTGTACTGATGTTAATACAGGTTTTTACGTAGCCATTATCTTAAGATGCTGACCTTAATTTTACATCATCTCAAAATACCGAAGTACACAGCGAAACTGAATTGCATGTGTTAATACAGCCCATATTGGTTCAATTTTGCTTTATATTAATATAGACAAGTATACGTCATATAAAATTTTTATCCAAAAACATATTTAATGTTTTGTTAAAAAATAAAACACTGATGATACAACTTTTATCTATGTCACAATAAAATAAACCAGTAGCTAACTGGAGCGAACTAAAACGAGACAGCTATAAATAAAAAATGCATTTACTATCCTTCACTTACTTTTAACATTTTATTTAGGTACAATCAAAGGCTGCGCCGGTGGCGCTGAAAGCTCCAGTCAAAAGATAAAGCTCGTCGTATCTGCGAGGTAAAGCTTGCCTTTCGGGCTTCAGATAAAAAAAGCTCAGTGACAATCTCTGACGGGTGCCTTTGAGGGATATTTTGTTGCTTTTATTTTTAAAATTGTGCCACGTATGGGAAATATCGCGACAGCCAGATTTAACTGAGATAACGTTAGTTGTAGAGTCTGTTTTTACTTCTTCCCGTACATTGTAAATGCATATTTTTATTTTGTATATATTTAAGGATCGATATTAGTTATTTATGAGCTAGCCCTAACTAATCGCTATTTTCAATCAACGATATCAATCGCGTTTTTCAATCTCAAAAATGGACCAATCAGAACAGTTCTTTTTGACATACTTACAAATGAGTTATTTTGATTGGTTCATTCTCGGAATCGGATTGAAAATTGAGATTGGGATCGTTTTTTGAAAGCAACTGTAGATCAGACAATTTTGGGTATTTAGGTATTTGTTAATCAAGAACTAACTTTAAATGAATGTAATATGAAGCAAATGTTAAATCAAAGCATTTAATTTCGATACATCGTTGAGAAATATAAATCTTACTGTTGATTTTGTTTTTGTGGAATTAATTTAGTGGACCTAGGCTAATTTATATTAATTTGGTACGCAATTGCTATAACCGCTATGAATTTAACGAAAATAACTTATTTATATTACTTCAATTACAACTTAACAAATTTGTTTCAAGTATTCTAAATTCAAATTTACTGTACCTCCGTGGGAAAACATCCACAAAATGTTTTCACGGATCGTAAAATTCTAACTACAATAACAATAAAAGTGTGTTCCATTCATTCGGATATGACCCATAATAACATTGCGATAGAAACAGACAGAAAGCCCTGCTCCTTTATGAGTGCAATCTCGATGTGCGCAGAGGTGGCTTGTTTGAATTCCAATGAAGGACTCATTACCACAGACTTAAGTCTCATTGGACTTAATACTGTTTAAAGAAAATTGTAAAGTTCATTTTTCCTTGTGTCGTTTGTGAAACATGAGATAATTATAAGATTACTTTTAATTTATATATTTTATCATGTAAAATATATCTTTGACAAATATAATACTTATGAAGTATATATAGTGTTTATTTATGAATTACCAGTAAAGACTGCAAATATAAATTGTATAATGTAACACCGAATACATGGAATTTTTGTAAAAAATTGCCATTTATAATAGCCTATTTCTTCAAATAATGTGTTTAAATAAAGTTTTAAGGAAATTAAATTCATGTGTAAATTTTCAAGAAGTTCAAGGTTAGGTTTTGTTATAAAAATCAGATTGTTAAATCCATAACCGTTTATGCTGAATACAATCTCTATTTATGAGCTAAAAAGTACAAATCTAAATTATAATAAAATTACTTTATTTGACATAGATAACTCGTCTTTGGCCCCAAAGAGTTCTATCACAACTAGTTCATATGCATTATATTGAGCCTTTTCTTTATCTAGTTTAATATTGTTAAAAGACCTAGGCCCGTTCAGTTTGTTGAGCTTCATTAATTTGCTACCAATATATCACAATAATGTTTGACATTTTTATTTAGTTGATATATATTTTACGACTCTTTCATATGTTATGAGTATACAACTACAATAATACAACTATACAAATACTTATAATAAGATGTGAGTGTATAAGTGAGTGAGTGATAATGTAAAAGTAGATGACCAAATTTTAATTTTGAAATCGCGTTCAAACTATTTTGTCCGTATGAACAATCGTTTATTTTCACTAAAGAAACTCAAAGGGTTACCTTCGTTTTAAATAAAAAAAAAGAATATTCGATTACAGCAGTTAATGTGTGAAATCGTTTTAATATTATGAATTTGTTCAGCTATATCTAGCGCTGATTGTATTATACCAACTTATATAAATTCACTGGTTAGAGAAATAAATTTACTGGTAGGATATATTTTACATCCACCAGGATAGCAACCACCGTGCACAAATTTTTAAAACCGGCCGTAGATAGATCAGTCTGTGCATCTGGTGTCAACAGGCCGGCATAATTGTTTCAACTGCCCCGGGGTTCATCGTCTTTTGTCGGTCGACATTCTATTGCCCGCAACTCCACTTGCCATGAGGGGTAGTGGGATCAATTTCCCGCGCACGTATACAAAAACATAAAACTATATAGCTACCCGTTTATCTATCATAGAACACAAAATACCCATAATGTACTTTGAGAACTCAATATTACCAACTTTCAAACAAAAATAAAAGTTAATGTAGCCCGAGCGATAAGCCATTAAAATTTTGGTCATTAAAAAGATATCACAGTTTGAGCAACAGCTGAAATGCCTTTGGCCAGAATCCAAATTAAAAAAACTTGCACCCCTGCCCTCTTCAATAAAGTTTCGGATTGACGGCTATTGACTAGATGTTTGGTTCGAAAATTGATGTCTGACTTGAGAGCTGTGAGTTGAGTACTAGGTATATCGAAGAGGATTTAACAGTTATCATATTTGTTTTCTTTACACTGTATTACTGCTTTAATCAACATATATACTGCAGACAGATTTGACTGCTTCAGTGCCGTAGTTGTAATTGTACATAGTACGAGTACAATACCGCGCTGAGTCGCAGCTCGTAGTCAGGTAGTTAGCGATGTAATACCCCTGTACCTTGGAAAGCACGTAAAGCCGTTGGTACTGCACCTGATTTCTCTCCAGTCATGTTGGATTGCCGCCTTACAATTCTATGAGGGCGAAGGAACAGATAGTGCACCTGTGTATTGCGCACACACTTGGGCACTGTAATAAATGTCCTGCGTACTTGGCTGATCTCCGTTGAGATTGGCCGCCGTGTGCGAAATTTGTTCAGGAAGGAGAATTATGTTGGAGACAAATTTATCTGAACCTAAGCTGCACTACATTTAAAATACACTGACATCACGCCTTTATCCTTGACTGTAGCCCAGAGGTGCGACCAAGGCACCCACTCTTCGCCTGTGTGGTCTGTCCCATGCTATTTTAGCGGCATATAGGTTGCCGCCGCTGTAGAGGAACAGATGGTTGCGTTCCTCTATGGAAGGGGAAGATTTCCAGTCAAGCAGATGTTGCGCCTGATCGGCCGCGGCCCCTCCGACGGTTCCTATTCGGAGGTGTTATATATGCAACGCGTCGCTCAAATTGTGCAAGTGTAATCCAGGATCGTCTGTCGCCATCTTGCGTGTTTGCTATGCGCTACATCACTATAGTTCTGTCAATACTATTAACACTAAGTACTATTAACATTAATTACTTAACACTAAGTCTTCTAGAAGTTCCGCTGATGTTGACAAGATGGCGGTATGTATACTAATTGTACCGCCATATTGTGATAGGGGCCGAGTCTATCACCATATCAGGCACACATTTCCGACTGATATTGAGTAGAAAACATCAAGATCACTGCTCGACCTGGGATTCAAATCCGGAACCCTAAAGCGGTCTCGTACCGCGCACACAAAACAATTACGTCACCGAGGTACTCTCATTTAGAATGCTTACGTAATAACCTTGTGAAATGCATTATTATTGACGTCATGCATCTTTTTTCATCAAGTACGTAAATAAGCGGACCAATCGATTGGCAGACACCTGTGATGTCCCATTGCAATGAATTAATACTGCTCGTAGAATGCAGGTCACATGGTGATTGTAGCTGTATGTTTGGAATGCTTTCATATAAAAAAAAAAAAACCTGTATTCTGCTGTAGGAATAGCACTCTATGTTGATGACTTTTACGATGGTATTCTAATGCATTATTTATATTTAAAGAAACTTATCCTTATAACGCGTTTGAAGATCTGCATTTATATTGACAATATAGGAATCTAAATTAAAATGAACTTTAAGGCGTAGAAAAAATTCGATATATTCGATATAATCGAATCCCTCTAATTATAGTAACGGCAAAATAATAATCTACTATCGTGTTCAATGTGACTGATTTATAAATAAGCGTAATATAGAAACATGATTGAGAACAATTATGATAAAACATAGATCGCTTTTTAATTGCGCTTGTAGCGGCATTAAGGCAAACTTCGGTGGCGTGAATTAACTTAATGCTTGTTTGGTAGTTCTGAATGTGTAGTGCTGTGATTATATCTGTGTTTACATTTAGGTATTAGTACTGATGTATTATGAGGCGGGTGCTATATTTATTTTACTCACGTAGGTAAAGGGCATATTTGTTTTTTTTTTTATTGCTTTGAATGACGACACGAGCTTGCCGTTCGCCTGATGGTAAGCGATACGACCGTCCTTAAACAGCAGAAACACCATCCAACATCTAGAATTACAAAATATAGTTCGGTATGCCACTGCGCTCGCCATCCTGAGACATGAGATGTTGAGACTTATTATGTCCAGTAGTTACACTGGCTAGCATGTCCTTCTAACCGGAACACACCAGTGACTACACACTGCTGCTTGGCGGCAGAAATAAATATTGGTGTGGTACCAACCCAGGCGGATTCTCATATGAAAGACCTACCACCAGTACCACCAGTTTGTAGTTACTAAGTATCCATATAAGGCACGATGTTAGTGGAGACGTTGACAAGTTATAGTCATAATTTATTATTATTACTGTCACTTAATAAAAAATATATCATCTCAAATGGTATCTAAAGTTTTGACTTGAGTTTGAGAAAACGTTTGACAGATTTTGAGAGTTTTATGGACTGAACTGGATTGGACGGAACTAGTACATAACACAATAAAATAGAGACGGTCTGCAGAGCCCCATACTTGCCAAAAGGGTTGTGACTTAATATTTTCAGGTTATTGAAATACTTACATACATTTTTTAGATAAAAAACCACTAAGGCAACGAACTATAAAGACATATAGACAAACTTCATGATAGAAGCATTCTCCCCAGTCTAGATCAGTCATGTACAAATGAACAAGGAAATACGCAGTAGGTAGTTATTTTATATTTACAAAAATAACAAGCTAAATATCAAATTCGCGTGCCTCCGTAGAACCGACTAAACGAAACCCATAAATCATTATTTATGTGCCTCTAGTAATTAGACCGATACCGTATAACAAGGACTTAAGTCTAGTATCGTATATAGATTTTTAGTACCTAATACAAGATCATCATCAAGATAGATGTGTTGGAGCATATTTTAGAAATTATACCAAATAACTAGACTGATTATTTTAAATGAAATTTTACAGATAATCGCTTATAATATACGGAGGAGAAATTCTAAAAAAATAAAATATTAATACACAATGTATTACAATGATCGTTCGCACGTTTTCTTTTCGCCCTCATTTGTCGACTCGCCTGCGTGAAGAGCTTTGCCCGCTACAGAAGTCCCAAAATGACTATAGAGATTCATAATTCCATCTGTACGATGCTATCGTTATCTATTTAGAATCATATTAAATAATATCAATTAATTCCCATGAGAACAAATTGCACGTATACATTGTAGGCTATGTGTTAATCCAGGACAAGATCTTTCCATGCGCCAAATTTCAACCAAATTCGTTCAGTTGTTACTGTGTTTACGTCTAACAAACATCCAAACATTACCAAAAACTTTCGTATTTATATCATAAGTAACATAAATAACGTTTAAATTTTCACAGCAACTCGACTTTAAAATTGTAAACTTTACTAAATTCAGCTGGTTAAAACGACTTTATAATTTAAAGAATACGCTTCAAAATGAAACAATCCCACCACACTTTAAACTATAAGCTATTCTTACGGAAACGATCATGAACATCAATTTCCATAATGATATACATTCCTGCCAACACCGCTAGGTAGAAACGTGAAGATAAATCTAGATATCGGAGCGTGCGCGGCATTTCATAATTCATAGACTGTCTATAAAAGCAATTGAGTTTAAAACTGGATCCGCATCACACCGAAATGTTCTGGATAAATTAAATAATTAATAAATCTTGACTTTCGAAAAATATTTGTTTAATAAACTCATACGGAATTCCCAAATAAACTCGTCCGTGAATGAGTCGTATTTTGAGGGTATTTAGTGTTTATATCGGATTTTCCCTATCGCACTAGTAATTTGGCCCACGTTTAAATAAATAACTTGGATGGTATGATCAACTTTCCTGATGAAATATAATAATTCTTCGTCTTTAAATTCTACCTAAAAATGCCGTGGAAAGCCATTAAAATCGTATAGTGTATAGTATAGTGTAGCTACATTTAAATTTAAAAAAAATCCCCACCCCACTTTATTATGCTCATCATCGCTGCTTTTAGAATTGCACTCTTGACGGCTTTTTAAGGCGTCAAAAATATAAAAAATATATATTACAGGACAATTGCTTCATCTATAAGAATTTAGATTTCTAACAGTATACGTTTTAGGAATACGCAACACTATTGCACGATAGCGGCGGTAGTCTACTTGGGTTTGTATTCTTTGTGAATAATTGCTTTTAACGGTGAAAGAAAGCATCGTGGGGTACCTAGATACCTTCTTTATAAGAATTTTTAGGGTGTGTGAAGTTTACCAATCTGCACTAAGCCAGCGTAGTGGACTAGAGGCCTAATCTCTCTCAGTAATAGAGGGGGCTCGTGCCCAGCAATGGGATAGTATATAATATAGAGCTGATATTATTATATAAGAATATATTTCACGATAAGAAATTACGTTCAGAATTTGATTAGAGCGAGGCACGAGGAGTTTTAATAGTATAATCATATTTGAAATGATATTAATAAAGCCTCTGAGACAGATACGAGTTGAAGAGCTAACTTTAAACATAAATCTGTTACTCCGAAACATATACGCTTAATAACTTTGATTATCCACAGTAACTTTCTCGGCAACTTCGTAATGTGAATATTTTGAATCTCTGTTTAGAATCAGGTCGATGTTGATTCTATTTACATGTTTATGGAGACTCTGATTATGTTTTATATAGCCTGTAGGCTCTTATTGCTTGGTATACCATATAGATCTCTCATAAGCTTTAAAAGAATAAAGAAAAAAAATATTGTTTCACCGTTGATCTGTCTTGGCTGTCATTCATTTACCGTTCAGTTTGCTTCATATAATTATAATTCAGAAATATATTGATAACTTCATCCATAAACAAATTTTAGTAAAATTATAAATACAAAAGTAAGTATGTGACAATGTTTATAATACTTTTAGATGTTTATTAGAAGTAAACGCAGTAATAACAGAACGGATATAGATAAAATTTGGCACATATGTACACCTTCTTAATTAATCAAAAGCTACTTTTTATCGAAGTAATGTGCTCCCATGGGAAATGAAGTAATTTTTAACCTGATTTATTCAATTAGATGGTGTTGGCGTCATACTGTGTTTTAGGAATGGTTTTAGGGATTTTAGTAGCGGGAAGGGCTTACCCACGTAAGCCTTTTGCCCTGAATCCGCAAACATCACTTAATAATATATATTTTTTAAAGCATTCAATTTTTTAACCTTCCTAAATAAATAAATTATTTTCACAAATTTTCCTTTAGCTGGTTCTAATAAAAACGGTCAAGACGATCTATCGCCTGGATTATTCATTAACATATTACATTATGGTGTGAGTGGACGCCGATTGCAGAGCTGTTCCTACACCGATAAACAGCAATACGACTGCGTAAAACGTAATGGTCGACTCAGTATCGTAAACAACGCTATTGGACAAATTGGGCCTTGTGTAACGAAAATATAAGAACTATTAAAACCTCTGTAAGTGTTTTCCAATATCGTTAATGATTGATGTTTATTTGTAACTAATGTTAAGAATGCTATTTTTTATGATTTTTAGAACCAGAAACTTCTTGATGGATTCGACCAAACGGGTAAATTAAGTCCTGGACTATATTTTATACCGGAAAAGGCTTTAACGCAGGCTTCGTTGTAAGGCATCGCCTATAAATAATAAGACCAATGGCCAATGTCTATTAGTTTTTCAACATAAATAACAATCATGGTAGCCGCTTGACTAGATTGCATGGTGCATTTACATGGGTTTGAAGCCTGCGAAGTACCGAACTAATGATTAAAATTTATTTTATAAATTTCTTAAAACATACAAGTATTTTCAATCTTCATACCTTACTTCATATAAAAAAAAAACTATAGAATTTATTACAGTATCAATAAATTAACTGATGATCACTACAAATACCTCCACAGTAAGTACAATAGTTAATTTTCAGATAATTAATTCTAGTCCTGCTTTAATACATATAATAGACGATTAAACAAAGAGCTTAGAACTATTAATTACCATCGTAGTCTCTGACAATATTCCCGATCAATATGATAAATGAAATAGAACGACATAAAACCACTGCAATTGGACAAAAGGGCACCCTTGTTTATTCCATGACCACTTTCCATGCAACTAAACAAGCTTTTAATAAAAATTGCATGGATGAGTGTAGGCCTTGCCTTTGTATAGTTTGTTTATAGTTTCTTTGCCAATCGATACTGGTAGCCATGAATAAGTCAAGGTCGATACAGCGATTTCTAAGTTGTTTGCAGTTGAATTAGAAGTGATGGAAAGGTTATGGGGAAAAAACATTTTCGATTCACATTTTCGTTTCCAAAGATTGATGGTAAGCTTTTGGGTAATTAATATCGAATAAAGGAGAAGGAATGTAAAATGAAAAAGGTTTGGTCTCCGACAGTCGATGAGCAGTAGAATTCAGCATATTTCAAATATGTCACTAATGAGGCGGGACATTTAACTATCATAATCCCTTTACCCGATTCGGTTACTCAATGGCTTATGAAACGACATTTGCAAATAGCCTCATAGGCTATTGAACATCAGAATTAACCGGCAATTATGGAACAATAACTCCAAACTGGTATTCACGATGTATTTAGGAGATGATTCGTAGTCGAAAACATTGACTCATTGCACTTCATAGCACATACAGAATGATTCACGCATTCAATACTCGATAACGAAATGCATTTAGTTTAATGGTGAATTAAAATATGTAGGTAGATGAAATCCGTAGTGAAGCGGTTACTTGCAAACAATAAATAGGTATTACTAAAGTTTAGTAATAAAGATTACGGCTTGATGTTATGGGCTAGATATCGAAGGCAGTGGTATTATAATAGAAGACCGTAATGGACTAAATATGGGCCGAGTTATAAAGAAGTTTGTTGATAAATTTAGATTAGGTTTTTGTAAATCTCGTAATCTAGATATTTTCTGTTTTAAGCTACTTGATGTTTTGATGAGCATTGTTTAAAAGGTTTCTGTTTTGGATTTTTTATATTAGTTTTCTTTCAGCTATATGTTCTCTATCTATACATATAAAATAAAGTCCCCTTTTCTGTTTCTCTGTATGTTATCGATTTTCTCAAAATCGACTGAAAGGATTTTTATGAAATTTGGTATGGAGATAGTTTAAGACCCTGGGAAGGTAATGGGCTACTTTCTATCCCGGGGAAATACACAGTGGGACTTTTATCCTAAAAAATACCTTCACGCGGGCGAAGCAGTGAGCAAAAACTAGTAATAAATATTATTTCAATTCTTCACAGTGCAATACAACGTTCACAAACATTATGTAAAAATCTTGTAAATATTATCAAATATTCGTGGATAAAAGTCGTTATTACATAAACCAAACATGGCTACCATTTTGAAAACGGAACATAAAAGTTTAAAGCATCTGATTAAAGCGCGAAACGTCGACAGAAGTTAATATTTTATATTTTGTCGTTTTCATTTTAAACGTAGATTTATAAAGCAATTAAATTGTGCCTGCAATGCGCAACCCTGGCTAAACTGAATTAAACCGACGTTGGAAACATCTGCAGTGAATACTATGTACGAAGGTAACAAGATAATTTCTCCTTTAGATGACTATCTAAATAAGGTTTTCAGAGACGAAACTGTAAAGTGCTGGTCAATCTAATTAGTACGACTTTTGGGCTAAGATTATACAATCAACTGCCATGGAACAATAATAGGAAATAATCTAGATTTAAGAATTAAATATTTGACGATATCCTAATTAAATGCATAAGTTGCAGGAATGCAGTAAACATTTAATACGGGAATGAAAGATTTAATTTCTAATGGACGTTATTACTAACCGCCATTTCAATAAACGATCACAATCGCTTTATCAATCTATCGCAAAAATGGACCAATCAGAACAATGTTTTTTGACATGCTTACAAATAACTTCTCGGAATCGGATTGAAGATTGAGATTGAGATCGTTAATTAAAAACAGCTGTAAATGAGACTATTACAATAATACACATACTACATATTACGTAAACTACAATAATACCCAAGAAAAAAAATATCCTCTATAGCATTATGTAAATTATATCACGGTGTCGAAATAATAAAAACAGCCCAACAGGTATGAAAAAGACCCAACTGAGTGTTTAAAAATCGTTCGCCTGCGAAACGCTTTAATAAAACAGTACAGCGGATAATAACATGCAAATGGAACTGCAATCCTATGTAAAATTGTTTTAGTTTGCATTGTTTTCGTTTGTTTGAACTGATGTGTATAGAACTTTATTGCCAAACGTACCAAAATGGTTTGTGTAATGAATTTGCGTAATTTACGTTAGTAAGTACTGTAGAAGGCAAGATACGTTCGGTTTTGGTTTGGCAATGTTTGTTTATCTTGGATAGATGTATTGCCGTGCTTGTTCATTGTATTTGGTCATGTCCTTTGTACTCGGTTATATTGGACATGCATTAGTAAATTATAATGTGGATTTAATAATGTTTGCTATTATTCAATTACGTTCTATATTAAGATACCGTTGGCAAAACATTTTGCTATAATGAAAGATCTGCCTTGGTGACGCACTTATATTGCCTGATCGGTATGGCTTCCCCGGAGATCCTGAGTTTTGATCCCGGGTCGAGAAAAGTGTTATTTAGGTTTTCTGCTCACTATCAGCCCCATATGGCAAAGGACTCAATCCTAACACATCATGGAGCGAAACATACTTAATGAAAAATTAGTGCTCTGCACCTCGTGCCTATCCCTTCGTGGATTTAAAGGTGTGTAGAGTGTGCGTGTATGAAATAAGCGTGCTTAGAGTTGCAAATTATTGACTTTATTACTAAACTTTTGATTAACGGTGTGATATATCGAGTTAATAAAAAGTTATTTTTTAAAATAAACACTGTAGTATTTACAAAAACAATATGAACAGAAACTAATTCATCGACGATAAAGTAGAGGTAAACCTGTTTTTATTAATGATTGAAGATTTCTAATGAGTTGCCTATTGTTGGGATGTTTAGTATTAACACATCATTACAAACGAAAATATATCACTCTGTGCTTATTTTCACATTATGATTCGTCGACGTGTAATCTAGCAAATCTCACACATTCATATTCGATGACTAGTAGGTATTACGTATTTTTTTCTAATCATTTTTGGCTTAACCCAATTCACTGTCACGGTGTTCTTAGCAATTTGCTACATCGAGAATAGAAAAATAGAAAAAGATCTGTTGTTGGAACAACTTATGCACTAAGAATAATAATATACACTGATTACAAAATTGATTGATGCCAACAATGGGAACCCTCAATTAGCTTGTTGGGGTACAGGCTGAGAATTACATTTAGTAAAATAAATGAAAGTTCTATCAACATGGCTTCTGTTTTAGATGACATTTGTGTAGCTGAAACAACTTGAGGGCTTAATGCTATAGAAAGATTAACATCAAAACAAATACATTTAGGAATGTCTATATTCTTTATCTCATTGTGTCTCAATGCCAACTTGAGATCCTTAGAAGTGTGTAAGGCGTTAGCCAAACAGATAGTTCTTTTTAGCTATAATTCATAACTTACATAATATTAACATGGACAAGAGACAAGTACATGCAATCTGACATATTGTTTATACTTGCACTGCAAAATTACCCCACTGTACCTGATGGTAAGTGATTCCACTTCGTTCTGCGTTCCAATAGAATGTCGACTGACGAGAGACGGCGGTCGACACAATTATGCAGGCATGTTGAAACCGGATATACACAGGCTGACACCGGAACGCGACACACTTTAGTGAATCACCATGACGGCTTTAACACCTTATGTACGGTGCTCGCTATTCGGGCGGATATAAAATATATCCTACTACTAGCAAAGCTCTTGTAAGTAATGAAGCCCTGTTCACTAAGATGATTTGCTTCAAAAGCGCTGATAGTTCTAATAGCTACCTACATTCTTGTCCAGAATTACCAATGTATGCACTCACTAAAGCTACCAATATAACAAAGCTTAAATTTTCATTCACTTTATTCATTGTTCCCGATTTAATACATTCGATAAACAAAAATTAATCCAGCTCGAAGCATGAAAAATAAATGTCCACACGTCAAACCGCCGGATTTAAAAGCCAGTGTTCAAATAAAAGAGTGGTGGAGTGATTGGTTTCTGATTCAGATTTATAACTTTTATCAATTTTCAAGCGATTTTTAATTAACTATTATGGGAATGGATGGACTTTTGGTTGAGAGTTGTGTGGGTTTTCTATACTTTTCATGATTAGATTGAATTCAGGCTTGTGATACGGTTATTATGTCATATATTGTGGAGTTGTCTAAAACTGTTCATCGGCTTTCGGGGTACGAAGAGAAGAATTTAGAACAAGAGTCTGATAGCCATACTTTGTTTTGCTGTTTTATGCTTTTTTACGCGCTTAAAGAAATGACGAAGTCAGGAACTCGCAGTTTAAAGTTAGGTAATTGAATTGCAACAATGATAACAATGATTATGAATATATTTTGACTAGCACTTGCTTGTAGCTTCGGCCGAGTGGATCTTGATTTTTAATAAATATGCAGAACGTAGTCCTTTCTTTCTTGGGGTTTAAATAGAAAATAAAAAGAAAGTTTGACAGTTTTCTTTGTTGAGTTTGTTGTCTCTGGCATATTTTATAGAAAATATATAGATATTTTCTGTAAAATATTCATAAATAATGTTAATATAATAATGAAGTTTGTACATTTGTACATTTAAAAATCAGCGTAGTGATATAATTTTTCTATTGCTTTGAATGACGAGACGAGCTTGCCGTTCGCCTGATGGTTAGCGACAGGACCGCACATAAACAGTAGAATCACCATCCAACTCCTTGAATCAAAAATTATTGTTAGCTACTCCACTGCGCTCGCCATCCTGAGACATGAGATGTTAGGTCTTATTATGTCCAGTAGTTACACTGACTATAACCGCTAATGCGCCAGAGAACCAGATAAATAATATTGTATTACGAAATTGCATATTCCAGAATCCTCTCCCAAACGTTAAATTGATCGATAGTTTCGCAATGAGGACAGCACTTACAATAAAATAAATCACAATAAACGTATCTAAAACCATTCACAGTTGTAAAATGTACCCTTTCAATGTCTTTTTAAGTGATCTGATGTTATAAAGTCTCGTTCACAACAAAGAATATTCTTTTTATTAAATTCATGCGAAGTCAAAGTTACAATATCTACGTACATTTTACAAATATATATAGCATTTTTAGCTGCAGTTAATTCTAGTTTTAACAAAGGTATTCAGTGAAAACTAGTTTTAACTAGAGAAAACGCGTTGTAACTGAGAACGGGTTTTAACTGGAACATATATATTTTTATTTTAAATTTTGACGGTCCGATCTACGCAAAACGAGCTTTCAAGACAGCTCATTCTCCGTAGATAACCATCACCTCAGTCTACCTCGTTACCACGAATACTTTCCAGTCTTTGTAATGTCGGGATAAAATTATAAAAAAAACCCTCATTAAATCCGTAAAATTGTTTTATTTCAATCACAGCTGCTGTCATAATAACCATTTCCTTTTGTGATCAAAGGCAAAGTACTGACTTAATTGAAGTACATGTGTTTAATAATTAATCACTCCAAACCTCAAAATTTAATTTGGCGAGAATAGTTTTAAGGGATGCGAGCCAGTTGAGGCTTCCCACAGACCGACTACTTACACAAAATTGTAGCTTAATTATTCTTAAATGTGTTCATGTTTACCTGATACGGGTTTTAACGAGTAAAAACATTAAAATTGCAACTAATTTGAGCATTTAATCACGTTTACCTCTATACGATATATTAAGCTTCTTTATGTAAGACCTTTTTTAGTTTGACTAGACAAAGTAAGTGCTATTTTATCAGCCAATTTAGAACAGGATAGATAAAAAGAGCCGCCTAGAAAAACAAATAAAGAAAAAACTGCTTTCAGTGAAACGAAAATAAATAGGGGTTAAATTGTAAATTAGTTTATCTTACCTTTAGAGGCGATGATGCTCTTAACATTTGAAACTGGTCTACTCTACTGATCTATCAGCTAAAAGTTATTCCACGTATTTTTACACAAGTATTTATATAAATATATGTATTTGACAATTGAAAAATAGCCCTAAATTAAGTATGTAAGTACGCCTGTGACACTCTGTCGATAGAAGGATAAATAACCGACCCGATAGCGACCACCGTACATAAACAAGATATTAAAATGTTCCGCCTTCAAACACCGCGAACAAATATTCTAAGGTTTGCGCCCTTGTCACGCGCCATACGATTGCTTAATACTATATCTCAGAACTTGGATATATTTATATGTTACCTGTCAGAATTCACTGAAATGGCTCATGAATGTATTGAAATAAATTGTTAAAATTAAATCTGTATAACATCGCATTAGTTTCAACTGTTATGGTGTTATAATATACGTATAAATAAACAAAAATAATAAAAAAAAACCCGCCATAGTGGCAAGTGTGTCGCGTTCCGGGATCGGCCTGTGTATATGCGGCTTCAACAGGTCAGCATATTTATGTCGACTTCCCAGGGATGGCCATTTTACGTCAGTCGACATTCTATTGGACTCCACGCCACTTACCGTCAGGTGCAGTGAAGTCACTTTGACGTGCACGAAAAAAAAAGAACATAGAATAAATATTGCGAAATAAAACGATCACATGTGACTAGATACTAAAAGGTTTTTTGTATTATTATTAAAATGATTCGGTTTAATATTGTTAAGAGGTTTCAGTCTGTATTGTATTTTTGTATAATTATTGTACTATTTCAAACATGTGAATGTACTCAAAAATAATTTCGTGAACTGAATTTTATGAATAATATCAATCTAGTCAAGATTATTTTGATTACATGATGTAATTTATAAAAAAATACTACACCTTTCAAATAAACCGATTTTAAAAACTGTATTTCTAATTCACTCTGAATTATACAAAAACACACACACATTAAACCACGCCTCAAATTCTGGAAGGGTTAGGCAGACCAATAACTTCGGAGTTATATGGTCGAAGCTATATTCTCGTCCATATACATAAAATGTATTCTGATGATGTGATAGAGGGCGAGTCAAGCGTCATATCGAGCACAAATTTCAGACTCCGTACAGTTACTAAGTCGAAAAATCCAATATCACTTTACCGGCCCGCGGATTGAACACAAGGCGTCAACACGGCAGTCGTAATACGATACAACTACGCCATCAAGGTAGTCCAAATTACATTAAGGTCAGGGGGGCTATTCCGTCTACCAGGCCATATCCGTCTTGTTTCCATTTTTCCTTCCTTTTAGTAGTAAAACAGTAAAATATCCCCTATTTACCTATAGGGCTACTAAATATTTACTTCGATTAGAACGCCCGTAACTGCAAAAAGACGAATTCATCCCCACAGACAGAATAGGGCCGGATGGCACAATTTTCAAATCGATAGATTTTTTTTAAACTTTGCCACGATGCAATAGATGCTACTACGTGTTTATTTCTTCGTTCTTTTATTAAAAACTCAATTTGTTGTTACTGTATTGCCATGAAACATTTATTTCAGTTAATTGGAGTACAAACATCAGGTAATAGAAATCCGTAATCGAACTCTATACAATTATAGCTTCTGCGAAATAACCGGGAACTATAAAAATTACAATATAATTGTGAAAAATAATCTCTATTTATATAACAATTGTATAGTTTCAAGAGTATCTTTTGTATATTGAATTATGAGAAATTAGGGCTTCGAACAACATTGAAAAAATGTTGAATAATCACAAAACCTTTTAATTATGTAAATAATTTCCAATCATAAATAACAATTTGTATTTCTATGCATGAATTTTTTTCTTTGCATTTATTAAGATCATTAAAAATTCTAAAAAGCAGTGATAACCTAGTTGATTGTAGAACGGATTGCCGAGACAAATGTTCGCAGGTTCAAAACCCAAGTACACAAACCTCTAACTTTTCTAAAATTATGTGTGTTCTTTGTGAATTATCACTTACTTTAACAGTGAAGCAAAACATCGTGAGAAAACCTGGATACCTGAGAAGTTCTTTATAGGAATTTCGAGGATGTGTGAAGTCTACCAATCCGCACTAGCCCAGCGTGGTGGACTAAGGCCTAATCCCTCTCAGTAGTAGAGGAGACCCGTGTCCAACAATGGAACAGTACACAATACAGGGCTGATATTTTTATATAATTATAAACCTTATCATAGAAATCAATATCATAAAGTAAACAAGAGTCGGTATCAGATTTGATGGTGATTTAATACCAAACACGAGGTTCAAACATGGCATTATACCTCACGCAACGGTGGAATTCCAGTGAAGTTTGATTTATGAAAATGTACGCACGCTAGGTGACGCTTGTTTGTTAAGTTTTCTTTCACTGTGTTTCTGTTTATATTAGAATGGTTCCTGAAAGCATAGATCTAGATAGATGTATAAAATAGTATGAAGGATAATTTTGACTTTAGCTTACTAAACCACATTGGTACCTCCTCTTGGAAATAGAACTGAATAATAACTACTACTACTGTTCTAACAGTAGCTGTAAATAAAAGTGGAAGTTCCGAACAAAATAAATATCAATAAAAAGTCATTTTAATTTTACACGCTCCAATGCCACTTCTCTGAGAGAATTCGTCGGGATTTTTGGCAAATGTATTCTTTATTCGTGGATGATTTTTAGCGCAATGTTAGCAGATTAAGATGAGTATGTGATTTAAATTATTTACGCAATGTAGAAATCAGCCTGTAACAAGAAAACAAGACACGTTACTAATGACATGCACAAAAAGATCAATTTACGACGCATAGTAGTAATAAAGCACAAAAATATATACTAATGTGACAGATGTAATTTCAGTTCACATTAATTGGTTACTTGTATTTCAATTAAAAAATAACACATGATTAATAAAAACAGCTGAAAGAAAATATTGTATTTTTTTTTTAATACAGGATAATAATTGGAAAATTTCATGGAATTGCGATATTATTTCTTTCTTTTTATATAAATTTATTGATAGCACAAATAAACTCGATATTAAACACCGTTGTTTAAAGTGAAATTACAAGTGGTATCACACGCGTGAACGTTTTACCTTATATCAATTAAAAGGTTTTATTCATCACGTTCTGTTAAATATTTTTCAGAATATGTATTGGTCATATTTAAGTAAAAGATTAGTGATTTTTAGGATGTCTAGACCGATCTGTTAAAAGCGGCATGCATTCAGCGGGTTCCTGCGACCTGTGTATACAGAAATAGTAACCTATAAGTCATATCAAGGACTTGATATCTCTATATGCCTTATTCAATTCAAATCTGTTCAGTGGTTTTTGCATTTCCCTTTAACAGAAATCAAAATACAAACTTTCGCTTTTATAATATTACTAGATTTTGCTCGCGGCTTCACCCGCGTGAAGGAGTTTTCCGAGATATTTTTTTTCCGACTTACATCATTATATTATGACCAACTTACACAAATCATTATAAAGTGTAGCCTATGTTTTATTCTGATATATAACCAATATTACTGACATGTTTCATCCAAATCCGTTTAGACGTTTTTTCGTGAAAGAGGAACAAACATACATACAGACATCTTCACAAACTTTCGCATAATATTAGTAGGATTAATAATACATAACGCCGCGATTGACTGTGTCCTGAAAAATGTTCTCAGTATTTTAAAACCAATGGCACAAATCAGGGAATGCAAATTAAAAAAACTAAGCATTCAGTGCACGAAGTGGAAGAAAAAAAGCGACTTGATCCATTTATTTACATAATAGCGGGAAATGCGACGACAATACAAAACTTAACAAACTCAAATCGAGTGGAAAGATAAAGCATCAGTTTGCCTTTTTTTGTTCGCTCAGTTTATTCATTTATCAAGCTCTCTTATCTTTGATGGGTTTTTTATCTTTTTTCCAATAAATGCCAATAGAATCTTCGATCATCAATCTCGATTTTCCATTTAACTCGTATAAAATATGCTTGAAATAATCAGTTTCAAAACTATGCAGTCAATAAGAAAACGAAATGCATCACACGCTTTAAAAAAATTGTTGCAAAATTGATAAACTAAATTGGCTCAAATAATATTCTAAACCTATCAACTTACATTTATTTTAATTAATTACTTTAAAAAGGTAAATCAAAGAATAGGCAACCAGAGTGTTAAAAATGACACAATTTATGAAATAGATCAAAATGTCAGTGACAGATATTTCACCGCAATCTCAGTAATTAAAAATGCTGTACGAGAATATTTTTATCTGAGCTGTGTTAATGAAGGCATTGCGTCAATTATTATAGAGAGGGCTTAGTAACAAGGGCTACATTTTGATAAATCAAAAATTAAAAAGAAAGATTAACTATGTAAAACTAAATTCAGAGACTGAGATAGTTAAAGATTGCACTGTTTAAGCAGTACTTTTGTATCTTATAATGTTATTTCCTAAACACAAATAAGATCTTCTTCAATTTGGAAAAACCGCCACAAGAAGTGGTGCCTGAACCAAAGGATTCGAACCCAGGAACATCCTGCAGTCCATACTTTGATCGAATCCAATAAAGCGTATATAAAAAATAAATAAAATAGAAGATAATTTGTTATATTAAAACTGTTATTTGAACGCGAACAAAGTTCTTCTATCCAAGGATTAAATATTTCTGACCCAAACCAAAACTAGTTTTTAATATAATGATAATGGTACAAACGACAATTCTCGCAGAAATATCGCCGGCCGCAATGCGTTTTAATCATAATTTATTTCACTAATAACACCGTTTAATTTTGCGAAAATGTCGCGCCATAATTTTGAAACATTGGCGTAAGTTCTAAGAGTTAGATTTAAAAGTGTAATTTGTCAGTTGTGGACGGCAATTTTGATACTTTTCAATTTGGTGTACGGTCAGAATTATATTTATACAAATTACTTGAAATTATCTCAATATCATCGTTTTTCAATCACATTACTCTTTTCTAGTCGTAAGTAATCATGTCCACTGTCAAACATAGGCCTCCCTCAAAGATTTCCAGACGGACCTGTCGAAAGCAACCTATAACCAACGTGTTACTGCAACTGCGTTAACTGAAAAGTCAGTTACAATATCTACCTACATTTAACAATTATAAAATATTTATTTAAAATTTTGAATAGTTTAATATTGCTTTAAAAAGTAAGTTTTAAACCAAATCCCTCACGAACCGTATGACGACTGAGCATAATATAGTCTGGAAAATTAATTTACTAATGGTAAATACCGCGAGATGAGACCGATACAAATCACATTCTGGTCCGGCAACGCTCATTGTTCGCCCAAACAATAAATATTTCTCGACAATGCACATCAGTTATTCACATTTCAGAAAAAAAAAATAGCATCTGATTGTTTTTTCAATGAAATGAACGTTTATTTTGGGCATCGTGTTTTCATGTGCAAATACATTTAGGTAAAAATACTATTGATTTATATTATTGCGTAAAAATAAAATTTACTTTATTCACTGAATAAATTGTAAACGTAATTTTTTTTATACTAAATGGTAATTGGAATATAATTTTATATTAAAAATATACATATTGTTTTAGAGTAGTAGTGAGTATATTGTAACATGGATTGGCATTAGAATGTATAGTTACTACCGTAAATCAACATTAATGAACCATCTCGAAGATGGCTACACACGATGCAAAATATAAGACCGGTGAAACCAAAATAACCATTCCACTGACCCTCCAAGTGGAGGTAGCGACGCGTTTTTCGAAAAAAAAGGGTTAAAGACAATAATAATAATTTCAACATATTACGTGCACAATTATAACAAATATAATCAATTAATAATAGCTTTTAACACCATAGTAATAACTACTATTATATCACAACTGAATGCTCACAATGTCCTACATAGAATCAAAATACACATACGTATACGATATAACATCACTAATCACTAACAAAGACAACTAATTCTATCTGTAGACGGTAAGCCCCAGCTCCCAAGGGAATGATACCTGGCTTAGAATTGTACTAGTACAGCGGTCTTAATTGATGACCCGTTCAGTTCAGACTTATACCCGCTTCCTTCAGAGGGTTTCAGAGATCAATATTTGGGTAGACGTTTAAGACAGGTGTTTGCTCACGGTGGAGTTATTTCAGATGTTACGTGTATATTTTGTGTAGTACTTTTTGTTTTTATGGGCACGTAAAGTGACTCTTTTGTGTGGTGGTAATTGGAGTGGTGTCCAGATCGATTGACGAGTGATTATCCCTCGCCAGTTGACAGAATTATGCCGGCCTGCATAATCGTTACTCCGACGGATACGAATATCCTAACAGCAGAATAATAATGAAATCTTTCAGAGTATTCAAGAATTATTTTTGTGGAAACAGTATCCATTTCTAAACTCTCTCAACATACTTAATTTGGGAAATAATTACTCGTAGAACTAATTTAACGAATATTCTATATAATTTTTGACTTAACCACTAACATTTTGGAGATTAACATTAATAAGAAATGTCAAGACGTTTTTAAAACAAAAACCTTAATCTATAGAATCATGTTATCCTAAAATATATTAAAAATAATGACATCTTTTCTTTTCACTATAATCGCCGTAACTTTCACATTAACCTCAAAAGGAGTTTCCGAGTCAGTTTTGTGACTAAAATCTTATTCCAAAGGCACGCAATTAGGGTTGCCACCACATTATAATAAAGTGTTGTACTTTATTTCGGGTAATTGTACTCAGTACTTTATGAAAACAATAAAGTAGGCGAGAATACTTTATTTAGCATGATTTGACTCTTCTGGGATGATTCGTAAGAATTTGGGCGTAAAACGGCAGCAACTCCTACATTAATGGTAGCAAGTATTAATTATGATGATATTTTTATAATTCTGATTCATTTCAGTATTATTTTCTATTTCATTCACAGTGTTTAAATTTGTGTAGAAGAATACTAAATGGCGAGATGAAAGAATAAATCTCCTTTGAATCTGATACTGTTATTTGTCAAAAGTAATTAAAATTATGTTTATTAACGAAATAGCGGACAGGAATCGTTTTTTTTTTACAGGCACATCAAAGTAACTTAAGTGTAAGTGGAGTGGGGTGCAATAGAATGTCGACTGACGAGAAATGATTACCCCTTGACAGTCGACACAATTATGCCGGCCTGTTGGAACCGGATATACTAGTCGCAAAGGGTTATGTAGACTCTTCGCTACTGGTACTTTATTTGTCCAAAAAAGGAGTCAACCCTGCACGTAATACGAAAAAAGTAAAATAATAATGACTACAGCTTATCGTTTGTACTGGCCCCGTCAGCGCTCGTCTCGCGGGACGCATTCACAACGAAAAACAATAAACGTTAAGTTGTCCCCCGCGGGCGAGTACGTGCCGTCGACGATCAATCCGCGCAAATGTGTCCAAATTAAATACGAAACGTTGTACGTTTTCTTTTAAATCGTTCTGCCATGGGACGTGTTACTTTCTGGTTTAGATTTGGTCTGAACGTGCCATCACGTTATTTCATAGTTTAGATTTGGTCTGAACGTGTTATCTCGTTATTTCATGGTCTAGTTTTGTCTGAACGTATTATGACGTTATTTCGTTTTTTTTTTCTATTAGCGTCTTCCAGACCAACGTTAAATTTCTCTGGTGGATTGTCTTCTTATCTATACTTACTATTACCTTATTTTTGTATTAATAAAAATAAAGAGTTTGTTTGAATGCGTCTCCCAGTAACTAATAAATCGATTTTGATTTTTCAGTAAAGGAAACTACGTTACTTCTGAGTTTTATAGGCTATTATCCCAGGAAAATATATATTCCAGAAAAACTATATCACGCGGGTGGAGCCGCTGGCAATAGCTTGTCGAACAAATTTGTCAAAGATTTGATTTTGAAATGGTTTTTAATGGTCCTATAACTAAGTTGACTGAGCGGTTTTATTGCGACCAAATACCATACTAAATATTGAATTATCATACGGAGTTAACTAAGGTCGTAAAACCAAAGAAACTGACATAAGTTTCCTACAGCGGACAACTAAAATGTAATGTTTTTGAATTGACTAATAAACCACATATTTTTTGTGAGAATGCAATTATGCAGTATAATCCGTAGCGTGGGGCATAAATATTCTTTACAAACAATGGGTTCCCTCATTTGCTCACGTCTGCAAGATTAGGTAGACATCTACACCTTAAAGATTTTGAAATGATGATAACGTTTTTAATTTTGTTTCTAAAGGAATACATATTGTGATCGATATGATTTTCTACTTCCCATCAATAAGGGGATTTTCTAAACATTTTAAAATCAGAAATTAGATTAATAATAATAATATTAGCCCTTTATTATATACTGTCCCACTGCTGGGCACGGGCCTCCTCTATTGAGAGGGATTAGGCCTTAGTTCATCACGCTGACCGAGTACTGATTGGTAGACTACTCACACCCTCAAAATTTGTATAGAGAATTTCTCAGGTATGCAGGTTTCCTCACGATGTTTTCCTTCACCGTTAAAGCAAGCGATAATTCATAAATTAGACTAATTTAGCAAGAGTATCGGACGTTTGCTATAATTCGACATCACATCGTCACTGTTAATGCTACAGAACTCAGTTACATTCGGGTGCCGTAATTTCCAAGCCGAATGCGAGGTCGGGTATTAGGGGATTTTAAAGGAACAGTCACTCCGCTCTCCAAACCCACCACAACTAATCCAACTACTTTCGGTTTAGAACTTTATTAAGGTTAATAAGAATGTTGAATAAGTAACTATTTCTAAAGTTGCTTTTTTGAATGAACGGTCTGATGTAGACATAAAGTAACTAAATACAATAGCTACTGGTATCAAATATATTAATACCAATTCCAGTAGATGCGACATCAATTTTTAAAAATTTTTAGTTTATGAAAAATTTATGCTTACTATAAAGCAGAATAACTATGCAATTAAAACTTAAAATATCGTAGAGTACCTATTTTAGTCGTAATATGTTGTAATGCAAACTTCTCGCCATGTTAGACAAGTCGAATCATGAGCAATTTGCTCATTTTGATTTATTGAACAACATATTATGCCCATATTCATAATGAATAAAAGTCAAATTGTACGACTTAGCAGCAAGCGTGAAGCTCTCATATTCGTCACCGGCTATTACAATGAGTTGTAAACATAACTTATAGTTAAACCTTTGTCGAGTTACATAACTCTAATGATGAACAGGGGCCTTATTCTCTATCCCGCACGTTATTTTAACAGTGTGTAACAAAGATAACATGATACGGCCGCGTTACGCGTTTACTCTACCATACAGAATAAGGGCCCAGCGTGGAGTAATTTGTGGATGTGATAATAAATGCCATTTCTCTTAAACCATTGTAGAGATTGAGTGTGCTTAAAGTCATAATTACGTGTTATATAATTGTTAAATACGCCATCAAAACTAATATAAAATATAATAGATTTAAGAAAAAATATTTGAAAATTATCTACTTGGAGATGTACTTCTGCTAGTTCTTTAGATAAATTATTTAACACTATTACAAGTGTCATTAGAAATGGAAACTAACAATTAATAGTATGTATTATAGCATTGTTTATCAGTGGACTTTTGTGGCTGATGATGATGATTATAGCAACCGATTTTATCGGCAAATAATCCAAATAAACTATCAATTATGCATTTTGAAACTAACATAAACTCTTGACCAGCTGTTGGCTGCTATCTCACAAGTTTATACAACTAGGTACCGAACGGTTAGGTTCAAACTAATAAGCCAAAACTTCGATACACGAGAACATCAGGCAAAGTGATCTATAAAACAAATTTACACAGATTAAATATGAGTAATTGAAAGTTGTAGAATACTAGAAGAAACGGAACAGGTCGCGAGAAAACCTACATGGAGAATACTTCATAATTTCGAAGATATGTGAAGTATGCAAACCTGTACAAGACCATCGTGGTGAAAGTACTAAAGTCTGTCAGCAGTAGAGCATCCCCATGCCCAATAATTTCACAGTATTTGTATGTTTGCAGAACTGGTATGTTACTGTAATATTTAAATTTAAAGTAAAGTCCCTACAAATTTTCTCTACAAAAGACCTTAACAGTTCACTTATTTCGTCTAGTACGCTCTAAAAGCCATACATAGCTCTGAACTACGAGTATTATCTGTTCGAATGTTCTCAACTTGTTCTATAGTTCAGTAGTTTCTTCAACAAAAGCTGTTTTAGTTTAATCTACGATTGACTTAAAAGTATATTGTTTAATGGTACAAAAGACTTTCAAAACATAAAAAAAATATAAACATTTTGATCATCCAGCTGAATGTTTATATAAGTGAACATATTTAACTATATAATTAGTAAAGTTATAATTTTATCGTATGTTGTATTGAATTATATTATAATGTTCTATCTCACGATGAAAATCAGCAATAACACGAATAAATGGCTTCAATAAAACACTCAGAATGTTTTTTCCACAATTACAAAGTGCAATGTTTGAAGCCAAGAGAATTCAGTGTAAATTAAAATTTATATGACTGGTTGGCTTCGCTTGAATTCATTGAATACATTATAACAATGAGGTTTCCGTTGTTATTGGAATACTATCGTTTGATTGCAGCTCCGCCTGCATCAAATTTGTTCTTTAAAAGTGGACGATAGCAATAAGGGATAAAGCAGGTCAACAAGACCAATTAAAAAAATTAGCTATCCCACTGAACTATCTTCAAACAAAAAGAAAATAATCATTTTTTAAATTTTATTTGATAGCATAACTACTATAATACATATAACTATCGCCGCACAAAAGTAAACGAATATTGACCTATACGCGACTATGAACTACGAGCTTGTGTCTGTAACGACGTCCATTTCAGGATCTTGTCTATGTTAAATGTTAATTTCAAAAAACATATTTGACGTACACACAATGAAACCCGGTAAGATTTGGTATAATAGCGATATATAACAAAGAGAAACCAGCAATATACAGGAAAAATAATTGTCTATTATCTACAAAAGAGAATACTTGTGACGATTCGTCGCTTTTAGGGCCTCAAAACGAAAAAGTGAATCATGAAGACATTTCCTTAAACGCAATAAACTATAAACAACTATAAATTAAATGTCAATTTTAAAGAAAAACTAGGAGTCAGAAAGGAGAAAAAGTAGGATGGAGCTCCAGAAATCTTATTCATTCTGGAATGCAGGATGCGCAATGCAATAGTTAATTTCAAGTAAGTTGTAAGAAAATAGTACATCCCAGTCGAGAACACCCATTCATGCTCTAGCAACGTTTATTTACAGCCTCACTATACTTAAAAAAAAAAACAATGTTTTAATGCCACCCCCTCCGAAGCAATTATTGTGCGTCAGGTCTCCACACCAAATGCACGCCAATACACGGGGAGACGATTGTCGCGGCCCCAAGTACATAGGTAAGTGTGTATACCTGATGGTTGCCAATTCACATTGAGGCCTATGCCTCGCAAACATTTCCTGGCCTTCTTCTCTCGTCCCATCGTAAGAGGGGATCAGTATCAGATCAGTAATCAATCTTATCATTACTCCACACTTCCTTCCCCAGATATCCCCTTCCAACTTTCCTCCAGGTCCCTGCAGTCGGTAAGCAGGGGAATTGCATTACCCCATCTGCAGGTTTCCCCTGGTATTGACTCCGAGGTTCGATACAAAAAAAAAAGATTTTATGATATCAACAATGTAGGTGCAATAACCGTTATAATCATACTATCGAGTTTTTATTACTCTGCAACAATATTTAATCGTCATTAAAATGTTTACAAAAGCAAGATAAACGGTAACTGTGAGAATTTTCGCATAAAATAACACAAGGAGGTAATTTAAAAATCACAATGCATCGCAAACCGAATACGAGGCACGTTTTAATTGTAGCGTTTGCTGCTGTAATGTCCGCCGGCCATTTGTGCCGCTCTTTTGTTTCATTTCGCACGTAGGGATGTCCTTATCGATATTTGCGGGTAGGTTTCTGATTTAATATTTTTCCAGGGGCTTTTTGTGTATCAGATGGCTGAGAAAAAAAGAATATTGAGCGCTTTAAACATTTACTGGATTTTGTGAATGGGTGATAATTAGAAAATTTAAGCTTTGCTTCCGTGATGCAATAACAATTGGATAATTCTATGATCAAACAGCAAATTCCTTGCTGCTTCGTTCTGTTTTGAAATTTATCGTTTTTTATTTAATATTAATATTTTGTTGGAATCTGCATTTTCTTTTAATTTTGTTAAGGATATAAAATTCTTAATCCTATTGCTATTCTATCGCAAACTAATGCAACATAAGTAATATAGTTTCAGGAATCATCAGATATACATACACTACTTTTAGATTCAAGGTTCCTTTGATGACGTCATCTTGCAGCGAGGCGGACTCTTATGTCACTATAGTCCGAACAAAAGTGGTAGCAATTAGTACAAGAACCTCTTTAAAAGGCGCAGGCCTTGGAGTTAATAAAATATTGCACCAGAACAGTGGAGGTCCACTTCAGGTAGCGGTGGTCATTAGTAAGTTTCGGCCACGTTGGCACGTTCTAGATCTCTTTCAATCTGATAATAATAGTTCCAAAATAATATAATAATATACTTTTGTCATCAACATAATACAATACACGTAGAATATTGCAGACAAAATGTCTTTTTTTGTACGTTTATATATTTTTTTTGTATTAAAAATAATTATAAGTTGCATATCGATGTTTCGCCGTGCGCATCACTAAAGGCAAGCAAAGGTATTGTGTATCCAGCTTAATTTTCTATTTGGAGAAGCATTCATTTATCGGTCATTGTGTGATGTCACTCTTAACATTCTTTTACAAATACTTTGAAATACCTACACTTGTTTGACACAATTAAATTTACAATTTACTTTGCTAGTAATCCGTTTAATTTATCTGGGTCAGATTTATGTGGCCATGAATATAACGTTCGGCAATATCTGAGGTTATTTGATTTTTGTTATAGCAAAACTAACTATTGATCGCGGCTCCGCCCGATTGATGTTTTTTCCCCGGTAAAAGTCTTACTCCCTTATTCATAAACGTTATTTATCTAAGGACGGAGCATTGCTGTGATAACAAGTCTGTTTTTCAGTGCCGACGGCATAGCTGCCTTCGCAGTGCTTAGACATAGGGCCGTCGTGATTGGCTAATACTGAGATACTAGTTTAATCTAGTTGCCTGTCAGATAAACAAAGCTGAACAAACAGCAAGCTGTCAGATAAACAAAACTGAGAAACAGGCTTGTTATCACAGGAGTGCTCCGTCCTTAGATAAAAAACGTTTATGAATAAGGGGGTTAATGCGTACCATTTCTGGATCAGGAGTAGCCTGTATCCTAACAGGGTCTCAAACTACATCCATACCAAATTTAATCGAAATCGGGCTAGCCGTCAAAGGCTGAAAAGATAACAAGCAGACAGGCATGATCACATACGAGCTTTTGTTACACAAAATCCAATTTAATATTCGTCATCTTTCTTTTTAATATTTCTTAAATCGTTTATAAAACATAATATAAGTTGTTTGAATAAATGGTTTTTGATGGCCTAACAAATGCAGCAATTGAGAACATCTGTTGCCAAGGCAGTGTGTTTCGTAATTCGGAAAAATTGTATTCTTTGGCAGCGAAAAACAGTACATAAGAAAATGAAAACGTACTTATGTATTCTTTAATAATTATTCTTTTCTAACTTCTGTGTGGACTGCTAGGGCAAATGTCCGCAGGTTTAAATCCCAAGGGCACATAACTCTGACTTTTCTAAAAATGATGCATATATTCTTTGTGAATTATCGCTTGCTTTAACTGTGAAAGAAAACACTATGAAGAAACGTGCACACCTGATAAGTTCTCTAGAGTACTTTTCAGGGTGTGTGAAGGCTACCAATCCGCACTAAATCAACGTCGTGGACTATAACCTAATCTCTCTTAGTAGTAGAATAGGTCCATGCCAAGCAGCGGGACAGTATATAATACAGGGCTGATATTATTTATATTTAACTTCCATATATTACAATCTTAGTATGAAAACTGTAACTGCTCAACTGAAACCAACTATTAGGGTTTTGTAAAATCCTTTAAAATATGATAAACCCATTCAACTAACTCAAATATAATCAACAATTCAAAAAGGTTCCATGACACTTTTTTATTCAAACGATTTGCAAATATTAATTTGATAAAAGGCTGATGTCTTCAATATTGGGGTGAATTTTTCATGGACGCTCGGCATATTTGTGAGGGTTTCATTCATTGAGGCAGACGAACGAAATGCCTCAGATATACAACCCGCTGTGTCCTGCGGTCCAGACATAAGCGGGTGGGCTGCACAACGCTTATGGATTGACGCATATATTAGAGTATTTATTAAAATAAACGTACGTAATTAAATATTTCTTATGAAATTTATTACGATTTTTTTCTGTTTCATAATTTTTTATTTGTTTTAATACATTGATTCTGTATACTATTTAATAGATTTTAATCACGAGTAAACACCAAAAGGCGATTCGAAACAATAATAACTGAAAGAATTTTATTACGGTATTCAAAGTTTAAAGTAGAAATCCCACAAAGAAGTATATAAAGAGAAGTTTGTACAATCAACTGTTGTCGACTTATTTCGATTTTTGTAGGGGGTGTGGAATTTAACAATAAAATACAGACAATGAAACTTTAATGGATAAAAGCCGACTTCCAGATCTTAAGCTTACTTTAAGCATTTACATTCAGAACACTATTTCTATTTTATTTCCACGTCATAAAAGGAATATTTTATCCTTGCAAAAATCATCTTTAATTTTGCACGTTTTACGGAACATCTATAAACTTATAGCGTTTGATTTTCGCTCACAGGTTTACCGCATCCCAAAGAGGATTATTAAAGTACTCTCTGCACGAGTACTGAATGAAAATTTCCACTCACTGACGAAATACGACGAAAGCGTGTATATATGAAGAAGATACGATTTTTATGATTTTGGCTTAGCTTTATGATAGTTTTATTCGATTCGAATAAAGGTAGCAAGAATGAAATTAAAGTGATAGCATCATGCTTCGATAATTCAATATTCATTCGTTAAGCTTTTTAGACTATAGTTTTTTTTTCATTCCATTGAATGACGAGACCAGCTTTGCCGTTCACCTGATGGTAAGCGATATGACCACATATATAGTAGAAACACTATCCAACACCTTGAATTACAAAGTATTATTTGGTATTCCACTGCGATCGCCATCCTGAGACAAGAGATGATGAATATTATGTTGTTATTGCCCCCAAATTTAGGTTAACCAATATGGTTACACTTAAATAGTATATTATGTTGTATGCTATTTTGCTTAACAGAACAACGTAGAAAGGTTTAAGTGACTGGTAAACATCAAGCAATTTTGACTCCGAAAAGATTACATTTTATTATATTACAGGTAGCATCAATACTCCGAAAGAAATTATAAATTTGAACAGGTTTTACGTGACTTTGAGAGTCTACTATCCGGACTCGCTTTTGAATAATGGGCGTTGAAAATACCGGCAAATGGCATGACCTAATTATTTCCCTTTAGATAAAATTAGGTCAAAATAATGTTACTAGTTTTACTAATAATATAAAAGCGAAATTTGTTAATGTTTGGATGTTTGTTAGAAGTAAACGCCGAAACAACTGAACGGATTTGAATGGTATTGGGCACATTGATAAACCATATCTTGGATTAACACATATGGCTATTTCTTAACCGGGTAATTTGCTCCCAAGGGACATATTGGAATTTTATAATCTAACTAGCTTTTGCTCGCGGCTCCACCCGCGTTATAAAGTTTTTCAGGCTAAAGTTTTCCGTTATAAAAGTATTAGTTTCCCGGGAGCCTATGTTCTTCCCAGGGTTTCAAACTGTCTCCATACCAAATTTCATCTTAATACGTTGGGTAGTTTTTGAGTTTAACACGTTCAGGCAGACAAATTCAGCGGGGGACATTGTTTTATAATAAATTTTTGTATAACTTTTTAAGAGGAACAATCCCATCATACATCATTGTTGCATAACTTTAACCGTTTACGCAGCGCACGCAACGGAAGCTCTCAAAACTAATAAATTGTCCCCGTATTTGCAACATGTTTCATTACTGCTCTGCTCCTATTGGTCATAGCGTGATGATATACAGCCTATAGCACCCCACAAATAAAGGGCTATCCAACACAAAACGAATTTTTCAGTTCAAACTGGTAGTTCCTGAGATTAGCAATTACTGCTCCGCTCCTATTGGGTATAGCGTGATGATATATAGCCTATAACAATCCACTAACAAAGGGCTATCCAACGCAAAAAGAATTTTCCAGTTTGGACCGGTAGTTCCTGAGATTAGCCATTACTGCTCCGCTCCTATTGGTCATAGCGTGATGATATATAGCCTATAGCAATCCACGAACAAAGGGCTATCCAACGCAAAAATATTTTTTCAGTTTGGACCGGTAGTTCCTGAGATTAGCCATTACTGCTCCGCTCCTATTGGGTATAGCGTGATGATATATGGCCTATAGCAATCCACTAACAAAGGGCTATCCAACGCAAAAAGAATTTTGCAGTTTGGACCGGTAGTTCCTGAGATTAGCCATTACTGCTCCGCTCCTATTGGGTATAGCGTGATGATATATAGCCTATAGCACTCCACGAACAAAGGGCTATTCAACGCAAAAAGAATTTTTCAGTTTGGACTGGTAGTTCCTGAGATTAGCGCGTTCAAACAAACAAACAAACTCTTCAGCTTTATATAATAGTATAGAAGTATAGATTTCTTGAATAGATGGCGCTATGAATCGTTACAATGGTGTAGGGTCTTATATAGTGAAAAAGGCTTTCACGAGAGCGGAACCGCGAGCAACATCTAGTACCTTAAAGTGAATAATTCGAGTAATTTTTATACGAATATATTTTAAATATACTTGTTAATACTGTGTGGAAACGTAGCCAAACAGAATCAAACTTACAATCAACCTTTATCCAGATTATTTATTTAATATCCGAATAGTTTTGGTGTATTATTTACAATCGGTTGAAAGCCTTTGTTCAACGTTTATATTGGAATACGGATTGAAAACTGTGTACTTTCGGAATCAACTTAGGCAACATAATATAATTATATTATTTTAAAGCGGCGGCAACCTAGTAGGGTGTGGAACAGATAGCCGAGACGAATGTCTGCAAGTTCAAAACCCAAGGGTTAAGCTTCTTACTTTTCTTTTTTATTTAAAACTTACTACGTGTTGTGTCCATAATGTTATGCAGGCTTTATGACATTTTTTACATTAAATATCGATCGTTGATATATTTATAAACAAAAATTTAACTGCATACATATTTATAATATCTCATCTTTACTCCATATCCCATTTCTTGGTAATGAAGAACTATTAATTTATAACAGAGACCTAAGAAAAAAATTTGAAATAAATACCTAAGAGTGTCAAATACCTTCGGGTTAGTGATGGCTTTGTGGAGCAGTGAACGTAAATATCGTTAGCTATATGCAGTGCTCTATACAAACCTACATAGATAGACGTGTTGATAGATTATGCGATACGCTTCGTTGGTTCCAACAAGAGGTATGGTTACTTATGTCGACGTTTGAAATATAATAAGATAATCTTTGGCCAATATTTGATGAATTATTTATTGACAAGGGTTTTAAAGTCAATCTTGATACTTTGAATAAACCGTGCCAGTGTACGGCGCTCGTTACCTTAGAAATTAAATAAATACCATAATACTGGCTAAAATGCCCTACAAAACGAACCAATGTGCATTCACAGTTGACACTGTAGCTTACCAGCAAAAATAGACGCTATGGATACCCAAACAGATTCGCAGAGGAAAAATCTATCTAAACACAAATAGCGTCACAATCGCAAATCGGAAAACAATCAAGACTTTTTATCCTACAAATCTATTTGTATGCGTCTATTCGCGAGGGTAAAGACCGTAACGCAAGACAGTTTTATTTAAATCGAATCTCTATTGGGAGCGGGAATCGAACGGCGGACGTACGAAAGTAGATTGGAAAAAAAAGTATGAAACGGGTACACAGTTTCTGAACTTTAATTAAGATTTACCACAGTCCTAGTTTTAACTCTTAATGCTGTCCGGATGTCCTTTTCCGCAATAAAATGTAGTCTGATTTTTTTAACTATCTTGTTCTGAATGTAGGTATTCTTTTTTAAATATTGCTTTAATCATAAATTACAATCATTTATTTCTGAAACATAGGGAAATACAGTTTTTATTAATATCCGTAGACTTATTATTTAATTTTGTGTTGTTATTCTAGGTAATAATAATATTATTTCTACATTAAAAATCTTTATAATAGTATAGATAGTCTTGTAAACATTTTAATCAGTGCCTCGTTTAATCAATGGGTTGTCAATACCTTTAATGATTAAATGACGAAGAAAAAATGCAACGAACTGTGGATTTACTTGTATTCCTGCCAAGTTGTCAGTTCCAATAGAGTACACGTAAATGTGTTAAAAATTGATTAGTTAAACTAATAATAGGTATACCAAAGATTGTGGCCACACTTTTGTAGGGATAGGCCCTTTGTCGGTACAGCCGAAGCCACCAGAACATAACTATGAGAATATTATAATTAAATAAAGAATATAATATATTTACATTTTTTTATAAACATACCTACATATAAGTCCATGAGCAATTTGCCCGCCTAAAACTATGTGCCACGACTAACCATAACCAAATACCTTATAATCCAGAATGTAGAATGACAAACCTCGCTTATGACTAAACACATCATCTTGAGATTAAATATGTCTCATAATGCTCAGTAATTACGTTACAATGTTCTCTAACAATACATGCAACGTACGGCTTGAGGCAGAAATAGGAGACGTGATAGTTCCTACTACTTAGAGCCGTATTGATCAATCAATCTTATATTTAAGAACGATCTTAAGTAGGCATTTAATGTATACAACTATTTATTAAGCAAAGTTTAAGTTGTCATTTAGAAGCATGTTCTCAGCTGAATCGGCGTTGTTTAATAAATAGAACTGTTGTCTAAATTCTTCATATAATGTGACTTAAGATATCATGTGAGATGTGGGTATCTATTTATTAAATGCGAACTTAAGATGCTGACTTTAATTTGACAGCATCTCAGCTGATATAGAACTGTATAGCGAAATTGAGTTGCATCTATTATTTCGGTCCCTAGACAGATTATCTCACGCATACAAGAGCTCGAATTCTGTACCATCTTATAATAGGTACAATGTCCTTCAAATAATAGAAATCGATAGCTTAGTTGGGAATGGAACGGACTGCCGAGACGATGGCCTCCGAATTAAAAACCTAAGGCACACATCTCTGACATTTCTTAGTTAGGTATGTCTATGTTGTTTATGAATTGTTGTTTTGAAATCTACATACCAAAGAGTTCCTTCTACATTAGAATTTCGAAGTATATGAAGTCTGCGAAGTAGCACTAGACCAGCGTGGTGGACTAAGGCCTACACCCTCTCAGTAGTAAAGGAGGCGCGACTTTAACAATGGACAGAATAATACAGGGACGATATTTTTATGTCCTCCAAACCAGAATGAAAGTTCTTGCATCGTACTGTTTAGATATAAATAGGAAACGCGGTAGTATCTACTACTCATATAGAAGATTTCATGTATGTCAGAGCCTTTGCACCTATAATCTGAAGCTTGATCTATCAACTTGATTCCTGAATAAGGCACCTGACCTCTTAGTACCACATCTTATTATTACCTCATACCTGTGCAAGCTACATACCTTCTGTGTTATTACCTCTATCTTATAATTAATTGATAATTAACGCTTATTACCTTACTATGGATTATGCTGCGGTGATTCTGAAACAAAGATATAATCTGTCATTTCGCATGATACAATTTTATATTAAAGAATGATGGATAAAATATTAGCATAGATTAAGACATGTAAAGTATTGATTTCTTAATCTTTTCTTTGATAATCATCTTTGCCTGGTTAAAGCACGATATGGGATGGAATAGGGCCTTAATATTTGTAAGTACAAGACGTTAATTTGTATTTCCTACGAAGCAAACGCCTTATACGCCGTATATTGTTCCTTTTTTTGTTTGTATGCTAATCTTTCGAACTAGTGATGTAAAAAATAATCTTATTCATAAGAAAGTAAGAATTCTTTTTTATGAGTAAAGACTGAACAACCACCTTCACTCATCAGCGATCAGTCCTTTTTTTAAGTGACGAGACGAGCTTGCCCTTCATCTGATGCGAAACGACCGCCCGTAAACAGCAAAAACACCATCCAACTCCCTAAATTACAAAGAATTGTTTGGTATTCCACTGCGCTCGCCATCCTGAGACATGAGATGTTAAGTCTTATTATGACCAGTAATTACTGTGTAGTTACACTGCCTTCAATGTCGTTCATTCGTTCGTCATTCGTTCAACCGGAACACAACAGTGACTTCACACTGCTACTTGGCGGCAGAAATAGACATTGCGGTGGTACCTTTTTTTTTTTTGGTTTCGCGGAGAAAGTCCCTTATTACTACCGCCCAGCCTTCGTGGGGGGCGACTGAGCGGTTATGCTGGGGTAACCGTGCCTTACGGCCCGGCGTTGAGCCGCCCGGATTTGATGACGACCTTCGGGCGACCGCCGGGCCGAGTCCCTAACCCGAGTACAATTAACCTATGCACGGCCTACCAGCTAAAACTCCGCGGTGGCCCTCTTCGGCGCATTAGGGACGGCTGCGGGCTTCCTCTGACGGAAGTGTCTAAGTATTCGTCCGCAGCCGCCCCTGCGCGGTGCCGCCTTGCGGCCCGTCTCCTATGGGGGGGGGGGCTCAGAAGCCCCCACGCACCGAAGTACGCCCTCGGCGTCTACGGCAGCATGAGGCCAACTACACACTGCCGTCCATCCCGGGGTCAACCGAAAAATGTGCAAGGATGCACAAAAATGCACTAGGGCGGACAGCCCCCTGCTGCCCGCCGACGACCCCCTTCGTGGCCCCTATTAGTCGCCTCTTACGACAGGCAGGGGATACCGTGGTGGAATTCTTCAAACGCCCCCATTCCACAGGGCGGATTGCGGTGGTACCTACCCAGGCGGACTCTCACATATGAGAGACCTACCAGCAGTAAGTCTTTACCTTCTTCAGTATTGCCATTTTATCAAAACATTAAACACAATCAATATATTTTTGGTTATGGTTGAGCTCTTATTGTATCGTATTATTCCGAAATCCAATCTGCGAATAATTATAATGACATAATATATTCGCGTTGCATTACTGTGCAAAATTCATTATTCGTTATATTATTATTATGAATTTATTTATTGTCAAAACAGCACAATGCCCATCATATTATGCGTTAGTTAATCTTATAACAACATATTATTATGATGGTAGTTTAAGCTCCTGAAATTTGAATTATTGGATTAGTAAAATTCACCAAACATTGTCAGTCATACAATAATTGTTCAAATTGTATTAATGGTAATTATGATAATAGAGTAATTTAGAATGCATAATGGTGAAGATTAAGAGCGGCGATAGCTTAGTTAGGTTTGGAATGGACTGCCGAAACGAATGTCCGCAGGTTCAAATCCCAAGGGCTCACACCTATGACTTTTTTAAAATGATGTGTATCCTTTGTGAGTTATTGTTTGCTTTAACGGCGAAGGAAAACATAGTGAGGAAACCTGCATGCCTGAGAAGTTCTCTATAGGAATTTTAAGGGTGTGTGAAGTCTATAAATCCGCACTAGGCCAGTGTAGACTAAGGCCTAATCCCTCTTAATAGTAGAGGAGGCCCGTGTCCAGCAGTGGGATAGTATTTAATACAGGGCTGATATTATAATATTATTATGCATAATAAGGGAGCTTGTGAGGCCGGGATACTGTCATATGGTCTAGAAGTATTTGACATGTTATGAAGCTCATATTCAGCATTAAACATAGATGATGATGACGATTAGTTTAGTATTTAATTTTATAATATAATGTACCTCGAGAATGAATTAACGCATAGTCACGCATACTTATAGTACAATTAACGTAATGGTTTGAATTAAGTAAATTTTTCTATGGAAATTTGAACAGCGATCCACAGAGGCAATCTATCGTTTAGGCAAACGTGCTCCTCAGTGCTTGTGTTATCAGGCGTATAAATATAGGCATATAAATAGGTAATAGGTACGATTGATGTTATTTAATAAGAGAAATAGAACGACCTCGGTGGCGTAGTTTTACTGCATGCGCGGTACGGGAGCGCTCTGAGGTTCTGGGTTCGAATTCCGGGTCGGGGAAAGTGATATTTGGGTTTTTCAGCTCACTATCAGCCCAGAGTCAGTAATTTGTGCCCGATATGGGCTGTAGGCTCGACCCCTATCACATCACGGGACGGAACACACCTGACGAAATGTGGGTGCCTGGTTGCCCATAGGCTAGCCCCCTATCACTTCATGGGACGGAACACACTTGACGAAAAGTGGGTGCCTGGTTGCCCATAGGCTTACTCCCTATCACTTCATGGGACGGAACACACTTGACGAAAAGTGGATGCCTGGTTGCCCATAGGCTAGCCCCCTATCACTTCATGGGACGGAACACACTTGACGAAAAGTGGGTGCCTGGTTGCCCATAGGCTAACTCCCTATCACTTCATGGGACGGAACATACTTGTCGAAAAGAGAGTGCCTTGGTTGCGTCTCTGCATACCCCTTCGGGAAACGCGTCTTGTGTGTTTGTTTTCTTTGTTTTAAATACGGGAAACACAATATGTTACAAAAAGAACAACTACCGAAAAATACCTAAACGTTAACTCACTCGATATGATCTATACGTTACTATATAAATGGCAGCTAGGGGTAATGGTTAGTGTTTGATATTTCGTAGCTATGATATAGATAGTAATTATGAATATAGCCTGAATAGGTAGGTTCGACCGCAGTGTTGTCACTGTCTCCCAGAATATCAACGCGGTGGTTTTGCTGTTGCTCCTTACATGGTCAATGTTTTCATATTCTTATGCTTTTCAACACTCTTTAATGCTTAGTGGCTAGGTCTATGCGTAAACCCCCATCATTAGTTTAAAGTATCAACCAGTGGCGAAGGGTCCGTATAGCCCGGCTGTATATTCTTGCCGGCTTCCTTTTCCTAATTTATGTAATCACTACATAGTATAAAACAAAGTCGCTTTCTCTGTCCCCACTTTGTATGCTTAAATCTTTAAAACTACGCAACGGATTTTGATACGTTTTTTAATAGATAGAGTGATTCAAGAGGAAGGTTTATATGTATAATAACATCCATTAAATAGTGGAGAAATATTGCACCCGTGCGAAGCCGGGGCGAGTCGCTAGTATCTTATTATAATTAGCAGGATTTGCAGATCGCATTTATGCATATTGTTAGTGTTAAATACATTAGAACTTTATGCATAATTACTCTATGGTATTTTTTATATATTGTCTTAGACGTCTGTCAATCTAAACAATTAATAAAACCGTGTTCCATAAAATAGCTGTATTAATTAATTACATGCAAAATATAACAGTTAGTTCTATATAGTTTGTTTCCATTTTGGAAATTTCACCCTTGGCCACTGGTATTAACAATTTCTTTGGCATTTTGATTATTCTTAGACGATTTGTAGAATTGCTTGATTGTACAAATACAGACTATGGATACTTATCAATACCTTCATCACAATAAAACTTTTGAAATCAAACAAGTTCTCTGACAATCTAGATATTGCTTCATTTACTCCTGGCAAACAATTTGATTCGCTGATATTTAATACAAACTTGTGAGGGCAAAGTACGTCATACTAAGTAATATCCTGCTCTAATGAATGAGTGTTATTTATATTTATTTAAATAAATCATCGTGAAATAGCGACATATAAACACATGTCACGTATTCTATTACACACATGTAAACGCCATACCGCGCTGTATATAGCGAACATAATCGTCTGATATCTCTGGTGACATACGAACGAGTTGAGTTGCGAACTTGTCGAGTTTGTTCTAATTTATAGATGTCTGTGTGAATACTAAAGGATATGCATAATACCTTTACTTTAGATAATTCTGAACCCAATGTTACATAGGGTTTTAAGTGTATAATGAGTGTTATGAGACTATCATACAGAGTAGATGGCCGTAATCTTAATATCTATACATATTATAAAACAAAGTACCCTTTTCTTAAACTCCATTCCTATATTTAAGTTTAACAAATTTTCTGAACTTTATAAAAAAATCGTTCAATAATACAACTAATTTAAAGAAAATTGGAAAACTACTTAAAGTAAATATATCTTTCCTTTTGTTTCATTATTCTACTTTGAAAGTTTATTTGCAACGTGGGAATTGGAACGTGTTTTAAGATATTAACTTATTACAAACTTAATACAACATTATTAAATTTTAAAACTATGTCTATTACGAATACTATTTAGCGATCGAAGTAAAAAATATAATTGCCCTTTATAGCTTACGAAACTAATTAAACTAAATTAAACCCCAAGCAGTAGTTTTAGGTATGCGGTATTTTATTTATTGTCGACGAGAATGTAATTTTCCACCATCATACACTTTTAGTATAGTAAAGAATTGTTCTACGAGAACAGCATTAAACTATTTACAGACTAGACAACAGACTCCATAAAGAATGCATTTCATACATACATAATTTGATTCAATAGCCTAATGAGGTACAATCTAATAAGATTCATGGATAAAATTTCTGGAATATAAATAACATTTTTAAATTTATCCAGTTACTATACTCGGTTATATTCAATAAATAACAATACACTAAAGTGAAACCTCATTATAACGTGTAAACAACTTTGTTTTTGAAACATTTTATTGTTTATTTACGTTGAAAAATTTTCTGTCATTGTTTTTACTTCAACGGGAATATGTACTGCAATTTGTATGCGACTGATTGTGTGGGTTTTATTTCATTGCAATGACGTTGCATATCTTTCCATTCAGAATTTTAAATTTAACCTCTGTCGATGCGTCGTAAAGCGATGGATTCAGCGGTTATCTGCACTGCTGCATGCGAGGGATTACCAAAGATCGTACGTATTGCGACATCGTTCGCGAAGTCAATCTCAGGATGGTAGAAATTTTCAATCATGTAAAATGTCTATACACATTTTCTATCTTACTTATTATATGCCAAAGTTTGTAAGATATGGGAATAATACCTATCAATAACCTTCGCAGATCCTAGTAACTGATCATAATTGTATATCTACTATACTTTAATGGGATGCTGGCTTGCAGAATTTTATGAATAGGGATATGGCGTTTAAAACTTCTGGATACATTCAAAAAAAAGCGCAGGAGCGCGACTGCTACTTTACGTCAATTTTCTGCGTTAAACATAGAAACCATAGTACAGTCAGCCACAAAAGCAGCTGAATAAATTCAAAATGTCAAATAGCCCTTAAATTTTGGTGTCCGTATCAACAATCGCTTTTTCGTCACTAATATAAACATTAAATGGTTTACTTTATTTTATATTAATAAGAAAAATATATCTCAATTGAAGTTAATGCGTTTTGAAGTTTTAAATTTATTCATGTACTTTTATGGTTGACTGGACAAAAGTGAATGCGCTTTATTCGAGCCATAAACAAAAATTCAAGCAATTATTTTTAAAATGTATTCTTTCAAATTTATATAACTACTAATGAAAATACGTGTGATTAACAGTTTCCAAAAAAGTTTTACCCACATTAAAATAAATCTCTACTCTACAATTTTGTCGCTGTATTATATTATATACCTACATGTTATATAAAATAAAAAAAAATGTAAATTACGTTTATCATTTCATGTTAAATCGTCACTGCTCGTTATCCTTACCGCGCGTGTGTCACCTATAATTACAACATAACTACACGCTTTGGTGTACGTTACTCGGTAATGCGGCATGAATGCCCACAGTGACATGCGAGCGGGAGCCGGTGCATAACTAATTGTGCATTGTCTTGTGGGTTTTTAATTGTTCGATGAACAAAGCAACAGTGTGTTAGGCTCGGAGGAACTAACACGGAATATTTTAGGTTATGTCATGTATTGAGATCACCTATTGTATTGACCAGGCAGTCTTGATATGAGTTAACGATCGTTAAGTACTACGGATGCGATTTAACTGTCAGTTAGGTGTCAATTTAATATAAATTTTGACAGTTGATTTCGGTCTAATCGCATGGCCAGGATTTTACGATCGTTACCTTATGTCGATACTACCGCCTAACGTATGTAAATAAGAATAGAAGGAATGATTTAATATTTTAGTAGGCTGTTTAACTAACATAAGATAGTAAAAATATTTCACGCATGTACGAAAAAAATATCTTTACCAACGTCCCTACAAAAGACTTCGTATTCACTTAGTCTGCTAACGCCTTTGAAAATTGTATGTTGTACAATAGATCTATTATAAGTATAGGGAAAATAATACCAGCTCTGTATTAAATACTGCCCACTGTATAGCACGGCCTCCTCTACTACAGACAGGGTTTAAGCCTTAGTCCACCACGCTGGCCTTGACGAGCTGGCAGAAGAAACATACTTTCGAACTTTCATGGATAATTTTCAGGTATGTAGGTTTTTTCACGATGTTTTGCTTCACCATTGGAGTGAACGATATCAGATAAGCAATGCTTGTAACTTCGAAAATTCAGAAGTATATGTCATGATTTTCGAAACCGCGAACATTCGTATCGGCAGACGTACGATCGTTTCATTCCCAAATAGGTTATCGTGGTAGAAAAGTATGTCTTAATAGGAATACCAGGCCAACATCTCGGGTCAACTGAGGCTTCGGATCACTGCCCGGAATATTATAAGGGAGGACTGCAATTGAGCGTATATAGGCCGATTGAAAATATCGCGATTCTAAAATGAAAAAGAAAGCAATTTATTTATAGCTGTTATTTTATTAATACATTTCCGAAAGGTTAATGGTCAAGCTAATGTTTACTGTTATAGAATCATTTATCATAATGAACAGAATGAAATTAATTAATTATTCTTAAGGTGACCAGAGAATATAAACTTGGGTAACAAAGTAATTCAAATGTAGATTAAAAAGATTGATAATGTGTTTGTTTGGTAAGCTTAACTTGACAGCTGTAATCCCATGTAAACAATGTTTTAGCGAGTCTTAAATAATTAATTAAAGATATTTTAATAATAAAGTAATAAATGTAAGGAAAATATGAAACAAAAATCTTCGTTGTTTTAACTCTATCACGCTTGTAACAGAGGCGAAGAATTAACATTTTCTAGAAGAAAACAAACATATCTTATTTACTATTAACGCAATTCACAGTATAGACAATTTCATCCACGAAGACGCGCCCCACTATTATCCCTAATCACTTAAGTGTGCGTGAGAAGCACGAGAGCACACGCACACTACGATGGACAGCGTCGGAAAAAGTGCTTCGATCAATCCCCTTACCCCGCAACGCCCCCGCTCAAATGGTTGTGGGGCGCGTCTTTGTGAATGAAATGCCTACTTCACAAATTTTTAAAGGTACGCCAGTAGAAATGGGTCAATAAGAAATCTTCGCCACTGTTGTAGAATCTATAACTGCCACAACGGACCGCCATTTTTCTTTAATATAATATAATATCAGCCCTATATTATATACTGTCCCACTGTTGGGCACAGGCCTCCTCTACTACTGAGAGAGATTTTTTTATAACATTTCTTTTATAAAACTTATATTAAATATTCGTTAAAATCCTTGCAATGCCTGTGTCGGCACCACGAGTCAGTGTTATAAATATTATATATTAGTAGATAAGAGTATTACGAGCTTGTATCCCCGAAATTCTTTTATTATGAGTATAGATCACATATTATTTTATAACTAGGTTTGGCTCACGCATGCTAGAATTTATAAGATTATTTAAAAAAGAAACATTTCGAATATCGAAGCTTAGTATTTACTCGTACAATATTTATAGTTTATAGTATTAATATCGTTATCATAAAAATACGTGCTCCAAATGTTGGCTGAATTTGCATATCGAATAGTTATAGTACCTATACAGTTTTTTTATGCGAAATGAAATCACATCTATCGTCTTAAAAATATAATTTTATAATAAGTTACTCGAACCGTAGATAAAAAAGTGGAAGTTTCGAACAAAAAAAAAAACAATGTCAGAATTTCCAGTCATAGTGTTTTTGATTCAATAATAGCAGAGTCTAATGACTCGTGTATTTTAAGTCTCTGTGTATGTAAATAAACATTCAAACAACATAAAATATTGCTCCACAGGTTTCATTTTAAAATAACAACAATTTGTTGTTCATAGTAAATGCGAACGAACTCGCGTGCAAAAGTAGGCAATAAATTAATATTAAAATTATGATTATTACGTAAAATGTTGACTCTGTAGATCCTTATTTATTTTTTGTTTTAAAATACGCGAGAAATGTAGGCAAGTTTGTTATGAAGGGTTCTGTATAAACATTATGAACCACTGGAATCTTATAGGTATTTAGTGCAAAGAAAATGTAAGATATAGTATAATTTTAAATATAGGTAAATGGAACCATAATTCAGCAATACTTCGCTTCAATAGGCTGGGGAGAAATATAACTCAAGTGAGGTTGATCAAGGTTTTTCCAAAACTACACATGTAATTTTTTTACCCACTGCACCAGACGGTAAAGGTAGGGTCTAATAGAATGTCGACTAACGAAGATGATTAACCCTCGGCAGTCGACACAATTATGCCGTCCTGTTGGAACCGGATATATACAGGGTGATCCCGGAACGCGAAACACTCGCGTGGTCTACTATGGCGGGTTTCACCACCTTGTGTACGGACCACCGTAGCGACCACACTATCCAGGCGGATATGAAATATATGGTAATATGCTGGTGGTAGTCATCAGCAAATGTGGGTCATATTTTCAGGTCAACTCTTCTAATTATTTTAAGTCGCCCTGCGATAGAAACAATATAGTAAAGCCAAAAGTTTATTACGAAATATCAAAATCAGAGCTAGAAAAAATACATATACCGCTTGCACAACGAACCCTAAAAAAAAAACTGAATAAATCGTCACATATCAGGGCCATTAATTTCTGTGCGTTGTCGCTGTGGGCGTTTTATTTTTGTCGCAGCGTTTATAGAGATGAGGAAAGCGCGCCAGATTAAAAATTACTTTGTAAAATGTATTTTTTTATTTAATCCACAGTAACTGTGGGCGAGAGTGGCGCTTGCATTAAACGTGGATCAAATACTGTGTAATATCAATATCATGCCAATTGGGATATAGTTAATATTTATAACTGGTGCTAAGTGCGGTATCCATATTTTCAATTGCAATGTGCGATAACGTCCACTTTTGATATAGCTATTCTAACATTCTAATAGACTTTAGATTTTACAAACGTTTCTGTTCTATCATATTGTTTTCTTATTTATTCGTTTGCTGTGCCTACGTTACATATTTATGGTATATCATTCCTATATGTTTATTTGTTTTCTATTAGCGTTATGGACAACTAGCGTTAGGATTTCTTTTTCGACCGTGTTCTTGTAAAGGATTTTTAAAATACAAATTCAAAAGATGGCGCTGTATTTGTATACATTAGAGACCGCAGTCCGCGTTGCCTCAACGCGATCTAGTCTAAAATTTGCACTTGGCATTTATATTGTTATGCTTTCGATATTCGTTATCGTTTTCAGAACTGTAACTCTAATGTCCCTTTTTAAATAGTAAGAATTTTTCTTCTTATATTATTTTGGAACTATCAAGCTCTTTTCCAAACTGAGCTTCAGTGTTGCAACATCAAAATTGAAAGCCAAGACTGCTCTTCAAAACATATATCTATTTTCTAACAGTTTCTTTATTGGCACGTTTTCCGATCACGTTTAGATATTAAGGTAAAAAAACAAACGAATTCTTAAATCGGAAGAACTACTAAATGAGACCTAATAAAAAAATCACATTGCGTCAACTACATGGGAACATTGAAAAATGAACAGATAAACAGTAAATTTTATTTTAATATTCATATGTATGTGACACGCGACACTTCGGGATCCCTGGATGATGTCCAATACGAAAACATAAATAGAATGGAGTTTATTAAAAATATACTAGTCATTGAAGCCGCTCTCTGGACTACACTAATGATTAAAGACTTTCTTTTTCCAGTGGACGCGTACAATAATTTTTATTGGGTGTTAAGACTTAATTATTTGAGTGATTATTAATTTCAAATCTTATTTTGTATATCATAAGGCATTATTTATTACGTATCAATTAATATAATTTTAGAATTATTCATTTCATAGTATATTATTTCAGTGTTTTGACGGAATGATTCTCTTTGTCAGCATACTGTAATATTATATTGATTTTTTAGCTTTTATAGTCAGAGAAAGGTTTCTTATTTAGACCACTGGCAAAGTAAACTGCATTATTATTAAATATAATATTTTATTGTTGTTACTTCATTATGAAGCCGTAGTGGCGTCATTCCAGGTGTTCTTAGCTACTTCCTACTAAGTAGAGTTGATATCTCTGTATCTCTCATCTTTACTAATGAGCCAATTAGCCTTCATGTCTTCCGTTACAGTGTGAAAAATAAATGAATGCTATTAATCTACATAACGAAGAGATAAGAGTTTTATATGTAATCTAAAACTTGATTCTAAAAACTCTTTTACTGTACTAACTATATTATCCATTTTCATTGCTCACTTTAATCAAGAAAAACTTTGAACTGCGAGGAAATTCTATGATGAAAATTATTTTATTTTATTAATTTTTTTTTACTTATTATTGTACAGAAGAAATACGGGAAGTAAACAAGAGTAATAGAACATAAATCAGCCATTTTAAAAATTATTTTCTGTCTGTTTATGTGTTTGTTTGTTAACGCATATCTCTGAAGTTACTAAATGGTTTTTCCTGTAAATACCTAATTTTTACAGATGGAAAGACTAGTGATCGAGTACAAAATATATGTTATTTCGTTAAAATTGTATATTGGAGAAATATAAAATATGTGTTATGGTATAAAAAGACGTAAGGCACTCACGCCTTTTCCTCAAAGGGGAAGGGAGAGGCGCAACTGTTGCACGCACATTTAGCTGTGCGTATTCCGTTCCATCATATTTTAGGGGTCGAGCCTATCTTTAAGAAATGGAAGCGGAATAAAGTGGATAGAGTTGCTTGTGGCTCGGCATGTCACTCACCATACGAAACCCAATAGCTGGCATTTGCCTTTTGTTCCCTAAGTATGACGTCAGTCAAACCTATCCAAACTTACTATAGACAGAGAAAAGTACAGAGCATGACTGTACTAATTCCAAATTATTTAAAATAAACTTTATATAATGCATTGAATATTCTTGTAATCTTCGTTTTAAACAGCGCTTCATACAAACAATATTCAAACTTGAAATAATTCGTGTGTATTTTCGGGATGACATATTAAATATGTTGATGTGCGAATCGAAACTGCGACCTTACGTTCCTCAACCTCGCCGACGCCTCGAAAATTATTTCAGTCATCACTTAAAATAATATCACATTTGTCGCGGAAGTTTTTGCATGTACATAATATATAACTATGCATTGCAACATAAAATAGTTTGACTGCAATATTAATATTTATATCAAATATTATTGTAGTGCGCATAGGCCTGGATCAATCATATTAAATAGTAAGATTTGTTAGACCAAGAAATATAAATAAATTTAACCTAACATTAAAAATGACTTCAATGCGAAATACGATAATCAACGAACAAGGCTTGAATTTTCAACCATAATATAAAAATTATTCGTAAGATAAAAAACGCAAACGAATAAAAAATTAGAGTTATTTAATTCAGGGTCATGTTCACATTGAGTTATTAAATGAAACCATATACTAGTCATTACCTCTGGTAACATTGTGCCGAAAATCATCCATAAATAAATACCATAATCAAATATTATGCTTCTATTACTTTTTTGATCTTTTGATAATTTTGTAATTTCGTACAAATACGCCTGCGTAAATGTATTTCTAACAGAAAGTATAACGTTGCTATTGTGACAGATTCTCTTGTAGTCGTATTATTGGCATTGGGCGTGTAAAATTAAAATGCCTTCTTATTTTTTTTATTTTTTTTTTTTTATTGATCACCAACACAAATTACACCAAAACATATTACAATAATAAAGTTATAATATTAACTAGCTAAGTGCCATTGTAGTTATAGGTGAAGACTGCATGCAAATTATATTTGACAAAAAAAATATGTTTCTAAAATTATTAACATATCATAATAATACTCTAAAGATTAAAAATAAGGAAATTAAAATGAATCAATGGAATTGTTACAATTAAAAAAATCTTAGTGACTAATAAAGCCTAAAATTAAAAGAAACAAAATTAAATCAATTATATCACATTTAGTTTAAACAAAAAATATTAAATAAAACAATTCTAATATAAGATAATTAAAAAAATTGAAATATATAAACAATTGATAATATTTATTTAACTTATTGATAATATATATTTTGTTTAAAACTTATACTTTTTTATTTTACATCTACAGTTTGAGTAATTTATTCTAATATATGTTATTTTCAAGAAGATAAGTATGTGATTTCATTTCGTTACGTAATGTGACAATGACTATAAAGTGGTCAATTGGTCTCACTTTTATATTCCATTAGATTAAAATAATATGGTCAAATAACTATTATGCAAAATACAAAAAGATACCAGCTTCAATCTTCAAGCATAGAAGATTGTCGGCTTCGTCGCATATTTCACTAAAGTTATAGAGTATGATAAGTAATAATGCATTAGAGAGTAGTTTAACTTGCCTATTTGCATTCCGTTAGAAGTTGCGATGCGGTTCTCTGGACTCCTATATCAACGAGATGAATTAAATGATGAAATATTTGCATAGAACAATTGTTACGTAGGAACAAGTTGGCTTCACTCGCTAACTGATTAATTCAAGCTTACTTTTCGAATTAATTTGCCATAACTTTCAAGTGTTTATAGACACAATATGCATGTGAATCATGATTTCGTATGTTTACGTGAATATAAGTAAATAAAATTACTTCAGGGATTTATAGATAATTGTTTTTTTTTATTGTTTTCTTATGTTTGTTAATCCTCGTAACTATATTTTACACGGAGGTGGGAGGTGTCAACTGACAGATATACTTACTATGGTAGTTAGAAAATTGTACCTTATTTCATGTACCACATAAAGATTATTATTAGTACATACTATTATTATTTTTTTATTGCTTATGTTTCAAAAACAGCCTTCACGATAAAAGAGGAGAAATGAGACCAGTCCGTAAAGTAGTTTAATTTTAATTTCACTCATATTTTTCCACGTGGCGGGACGAAGCTGGATGAGGACTGCCCTGAACATAACAACCTAGTATGCATTGCAAGAAGCCTACATTCAGCATTGGGTGATTATATAGGCTGAAGATGAAGAAAAGAATATTTTTTTATCCTGGCACTGGTTGGTAATACTGCCTTGTATTGTGACTAGGTCCAATTTAGTGTGCCTAGGCATTAAGCCGATCGTTCATTGCCAACTAAAGTAAATTAGTTTAGTGGGCGGGAGACGATTGGCTTTATTGTATCTGTAATAGAACTCAAATGAAAAATAACCTATCGAAAGCGATTGCCTCCTTCAAGTTGTTCGCCAGAACTATAATGACCTATTTTAGGAGAAAATAAAACCAAAGCAAATTCAAACCTGAAGCGTTGAAATTTTGTGGAAAACAAAATTTTCACGCTTCAATCATTTGATTTTACAAAACACAAAATGTGCCAAAATTTGCGTATTAATGCGTTCTTTTAGCTATTTTGTAGTCTTAGATGCTTCCGAATAAGTCATCGTTAATCTATTTCAATATAAAATATTTCTATTTAAAACATAAATCCAAAGACAATGGAAGCAAAGTTTAGTAAGCCGCTATGTACCTACTCGTCAGTAAGTACATTGTTTGAGTTAGAAGTTACGTTCCGCGACACTGTTACAGGATATTTTGGATAAGCTTGTACAGAGTTTGTGCACGTACTTACTTTTAAGCCTGCTTTTTATACATAGCACGAATATTAGTATAAATATTTTGGAAAATAAAACACAATTTATTAGTATTTTTTTAATCAATAAAAGAAAAGAAGAAGGTATTTTTCCATTGATGATTGATATAAAACATACCAAACACTGGTGGCGGAACGTAAAATTTTCACAAAGGGAATCCAACACAGTATATAGGTAGGTACTAACTACTAATATAATGCATAAATGCGGTCTACATATCATTCTTTTGATGATTAAGTTCTACATTAAGAAGCCGGCTGGAATCGGTTTATGAACATTTCTAAACACTGATGATAATATCAGATTCTACTACAAAATTTGTAGCAAATAGAAACGGGGCAAAAAGGAAATCTAACGCCTAAATTTAACTAATACCAGACCACGTAACCACAAGAATTCTTCATGCGTCAACCTTTCCACTTTAGCTTCTAGGTATTTTAGTAATTTGTTCGGAATTTAACGGATGACATCCCTGTCGATATTTACCGATTACATCCGAATATAATGTGACAAACGGATTAAAACATGTGGATGTTCAAAACTCGTAAATATTGAATTACATCGATAAAAGTCCATTAGCACGGGTCACGGGATAACCCTGCGTTTTTAATAGTATTATTTTGTTTTGATTTGATTCTAAAAATACACATGGCAACATAAACGTGTCGCTTATAACGGTACGGGCAAAAGGATACATACATGCACAGAAGGAACACAAGTAACTATGAATTGGTAATTATATAAGTATACTAGTGTGAAATCATTGGAAAAAAAGGGACATAGATATTGGTGTTACGAAAGATCAAAGAGGTTACTACTTCATCTTCTCTACGTTTTGTCCGTGTTTGTGTTATCGGAAAATCATATCTTTTTCAATTTGAACACGCTATTTACTAATTTTGTTATAATAATGTACTAATTAAACATATTAGGCTGAGCTCTATTTATTATGAAGAAAACAAAACCCATTTCAATTTCTAAAAATGTTAAATTTAATAACACATTTCAACAAATTCAACCAGTAATGTGAGATGTTTTTTCGTAGAATCCATTATTTTTACACGTATTCCATTACCAAGTATCTGTCAGTTTTGATGTCAATATAACTGACACGCCTTGCGTGCGGTAACACTGACAGACATTGTGCTACATTTGATGCGTATGACACTCAGCACAGTATAATAGTTCCACTCGACAACCAGCGCCAGGCACAAATGCCCGGCATTTTCGTGCTGGAACCTTTTCGGCAGTATCATGGGATGCATACGGACTTTAAGTATTACTTGTACTTTGTTATAAAAAATTGTGTCCGTCCCAGTATAGTGTACGAATAAATGTTTCTTTTTTGTTTCTTTCTATGAATGTCAAAATCTATAATGTTTTGTAAAAAGTTTGTTTTGCGATACATAATCCATAAGGGCATTCAATGCTATTTTAGATTTTAACGGCAAAGATTTTTTGTGTACATCTTGTGCGGAGGTCAAACTCCCCAAATTGATACGTCTGTGGAGTTAGCAAAGACGTGCATCATGTTTTGTCGGAGTGTGCGAAGTGGACCTCATACTTTGAATTTCAATGTGGGCAATATAAATAGTTTGCTGTCAGATCTTGCGTTAGAGCGAGCTAAGGTTTTATTATAAAAATGTTTTATAAACGTGAAAAATGAGTGAACACCGGTGAAAGCGTACCTATAGAGCGACATGGTCTTGGAATTACGACCAAGCTTCTCAATTAAAGACAAAAAAATACAAGGGATTTATGTCTATGCCATTTCATATAAATTTTGACATATTATAATTCCACAGACTTTTTATGTCCATTACCATTTATTGTTTGGCAACTGAATCTTCCAAAAACTTAATAAACAAATAAAATGTATGTATATACTACGATATTGTTTGATTTGCATGAAGAATAATATGACCAATGATGATTTAATTTTGGCGTTGATTAAAAAAGAAATTAAAATAAATTACAATATACTATACTATAAACAAACGACATATTACTTATTATACAAAATTATTATTAATGTCATGTAAAGTTAAATTATCAGACAAATGAAAATTAGTTTACTAGGTATTACCTTAGGCATAGGCATTTATGCGACATATCTGAATTTAATTAAAGTAATAAATTCTTATGTATGGTCAACGGGCCCTATTCCGTCTACAAGGGCATATCCGCCTTTGTGCAATTACGGGCGTTCTAATCGAAGGCCAGGTTTGATAGCCATATAGGTATATAGGGGATTTTTGACTCTCTTACTTGTGTCCCTATCAAAGCAGTTCTTCGAATAGAATGCTCGTAATTGCAAACAGACGGATTCGCCCTTATAGACGGAATGGGACCTTATTTCAAAGGTAGCTCTTTAAAAACAGTTGATATAATTTCATATTGTGTTTGCTCCATTAACAGAGGCGAAGTTTCATGAAACCTGCGGTTTGTCGACGCTTACACTACAGTATTTCATAAATCGTAATTACGATTCCAAAAAAGGTATCATAATCATCAGCAGTAGGATGTCCACTGCTGAACATGGGTCTCCCCCAAAGATTTCCAGATCGACCTATGGGAAGAGGCTCTTTTATTCATCTGTCTACCTTTAAAAGTATACAAAATACTAATTATTAAACATGGATACAAGTAAAATCAACAACCAATATACTATTTTGTAATAAATCACTCGTTTGTCATGGAAAAGACGAAATATTCTTGATATAATTTCACAATTCTATCAAAGGAGTCAGCATTAATGGAACGCCTTGGCCAGACGTTACTCAGCTATATTCTTTACACAAAGTCTGCCTAGTTTGTACTATCATAATCGATTTACACAAGAATCTTTGGGATTGAAGAAAAATACACAAATTCCTCCGAGCTTATAATAATTATTGAGATTTAAAATGTATTTTAACTTATAGAGCCAGAAAAATTCACGGGTTGATGATTTGTATTTAAAATTTTCGCGGATATAAAAGAGTTGGAGTTTTTTGTTAATTCTAATGGAGGATCTAATTGCTGCAATTCTTTTATCTGCAAAATGTTTCTCTAGTAGAAAGTTATGATCTCCGAGTACTATAGGCTATTATTGCAGGAACGCCTTTTAAATCGTCCGGAGCCGCGGGCAAAAGCTAATTGGTATTCCATTTTTAAAAACGTGCAGAGTAAAGTGATTTCACTATACATGATGGTAAGTGGAACACGGTCCGGTTCGGGTGATAGAGTGTATTGTCTCCTCAGTCGACATAATTATGCCGGCCTATTTGAAAGCAGATAGACATGAGATACCCACACGCCACACACGCCACACACGTACGTGGACCTCTATGGCGGATTTTAAACACTATGTCCTGCGGTCGTTATTCTTAAATGGTGTACAGGGTCATTTTGACATCGCGTTGCTAAATGAACCCACATACTTATCTACTTGGAAATAACACTTTATAATAAGTTACTTGAGCCGTAGATGTAAAATAAAAAGGTGTAAGTTTAAAAAAATATAACAATAAGTAATTTTACTTTTACGCGCCCTAATGTCACTAATTATCCAAGGAATTCGTCGCAGCGCCAACACCATACATTCACGCAGTAATATACTCACGCACACGCCATATTCGCAATAAACTACAAAATTATCAAAAAAACATAAAACTAAATCCAGGTTTTTTGATGAAACTATTTGTTATTAATGGATGATATTTGGCACAATGTTAGCAAAGGTGAAGACGAGTATGTGGTCATATATAGTAACGCAATGTCAAAATGTCCCTGTATATGTATTGTCTCACTGCTAAGCACGGGCCTCTTCTTCTACTGTTAGTTCTTAGTCCTTAATCCACCACGTAGGCCTAGAGCGGATTTTCAAATTCCACATACCCAGAGAGGGACGATCTACGTATAAAATAGCAGAACCTCGTCCCCCTCCGTCACCTTCAAGAGAACACACCAGTGCAAGTAATTATTATATAATAATTATAATATCAGCCCTGTATTACATACTGTCCCAGTGTTGGGCCGGGCTCTGCCACTGAGAAGGATTAGGCCTTAGTCCACCACGCTGGCCTAGTGCGGATTGGTAGACTTCACTCATCCTCGAAAATTCCTATAAAGAATTTCTCAGGTATGTAGGTTGCCTCACGATGTTTTCCTTAACCGTTAAAGCAAGCGATAATTCACAAAGAATACACACATATTTTTTTACAAAAGTCAGAGGTGTGTGCCCTTGGGATTTGAATCACAACCAACTAGACTATCGCCGCTTCTACGTACGTAAGTTATTACTTTTAACTAATTAATGATTGTCAGTGTAAATATAAAAATCTATTGTTCATTCAAAATCAAAATTTTCATAGAGAACTTATCAGGTGCAGGTTTTAATGATATTATTATATCAAATCATATAGAATTAGCGAAAGGTTATTTTAAAAACTTAACAATCCTTTTTATTTTTGAAAGCTTTTCTTCTCCGACACTATAATAAAACGTGGAGACAAGCAGCGTAAATAATAAAATATACGACTACAGTTAGACGGAGTTCTATTAGTCTTCGTTGGCGTGGCTTTGATATGATTATAACAAATGGCATAACCCACTATTTCATTTTTATGACATGTTTATCTGAATAAAAATGAGACATTAAATATGAAATTATGGCAGAAAAAAGTAGTGCTTAGACTGTATTTGAAACGATTAATGGATAGAAATATAAGTACATATTATAAAATACTTCACAGACGTTACATCTAGCCGAATATTTTAGATGCAAACGAAATAAATGACAATCTCAAAAGGCAAATTAATAACACGATGTACTTCGAACTTCGATTATTTTTTATTCGTCATGCTCATTTAATAATAGCATTATTTCCCTATATTAAACTCACTTTAAATTCAAAGCATAAATCAAATCTGAAACAGTAATTGGTTGTTTACGTATGTGTTGAATATCATACAAAATAAACACTTGTGAAGTCTGTTTATTTGTGTTGGCTATAAAAAAATGTTATAACCGTCGGTAGTACGAGGCAAAATTACACATTCGTATGTGCGAAAAGTGTTATAGCTTTATACGAACAACGACGTAAAAGAAATAAATAGAACCAAATTGGCTGGTTCTTGATATAAATAGATGATAGTATATTGTTCTTATTCTTAAGTGTAATTTACATAAGCAAGTATTGTAAGTAATCAATTGAATTTTATAATTTACAACATGACCGATTGAAACAAGGTCAAAATAAACTTATATAATATGTATACATATATTAATTATCATCTGTAAATATAAAGATTTAAATAACTCAAAATAAAATTATGATAATATAGTAATGATGCTATATTATCTTAACTTTTTTTAATGTTGTTTCTTACTGTGAACATTGTTGTTTTTTATTATTCTTGACGACAAATATAATTCAGAATTCTCCTTCTATATATTTTCGTCAATGTTATTACTCATCCAATTTCGTATTTCACACACCTCGCAACCTTAACAACAAAACCTTGCGGATTGTACGTTGTTAATCAAATGTTATTTAAATATTATTTATTAATGAACCTCTTCTTTCTTCAGGTGTCTCTACATTACTAAAGGTTAGCAGTCAATTCCTTAAACCTTTCTTTGCTCATGGCTAGACGGAAAAGTTCTTCGACCGTTTTTACTCCAGTCCATTCCCATATATTGCGTAGCCATAACTTCCTTCTTCATACACTTCTTTTTCCTGATATTTTATCTCAATGTACCATATGGATTTTTATGGCATTATTGTCAACATGACATGTAATAAAACTAAAAACTGTTTAACGGATTTTATCGCGGTTTTTTATATTATTATTTTCTCCCGACGTTTCGAAGACTTTGCAGCCTTCATGGTCACGGGGGGACTGAGGTGTTCATCCGTAAAGTCAAAGTTACAATATCTACCTACATTTTTCAAATATACAACTTTTTTAAATTTTAGCTGTTGACGCAAACATGACATGCCTTTTGTAGAGGCGAACATATAACCTGATTGCAGCTGGCTTCTCTTCACGGAGAATTTATGTAGAATTTAATTATCATTAGAACGTTGAAGCCGCATTCATGCGTAGTATCTATATGTTGCGACGATAGCTTAGTTGGTTGTGGAACGGACTGTCTAGACGAATGTCCGGAGGTTCAAATCCCAAGGGCTTACATCTCTGACTTTTCTAAAAATTATGTGTGTGTTCTTAGTGAATTATCGCTTGATTTAACGGTGAAGGAAAACATTGTGAGGAAACCTGTATACCTGAGAAATTCTCTATAAGAATTTTCGAGGGTGTGTGAAGTCTACCAATCCGCACTAGACCAGCGTGGTGGACTAAGGCCTAATCCCTCTCAGTAGTAGAGGAGGCCCGTGCCCAGCAGTGGGACAGTATATAATACAGGGCTGATATTATTATATCTATATGTTGTGTCGGGTTCCCTTTTAGAAAATTTCACTTTTCGCTACTGGTCTTCTGTGGTTTAAATACAGAGCAAGAAGACCACAACTATATCCAGGAACTTTTTAACCTCAATGTCAAAAATATCCAACTATGGCATGATTTGCCTGAAAATCAAACCAAAGATATTTTTTTTGTTACATGCCTTAACGTCCCGACCTTGTCCGTCAACCTTGTATGAACTCATCACAGTGAAAAGATCCCAAAATAGTAAGTGTCCCAGCTAATAATGTGGTGGTGTGGCGCTCTGCCAATCTCATTATCAAAAAGCTATCGGCCTTACAACTTAACGATCTATTTACGACTTTAAAACAATGACTTTGGGTTCAAAGTTTGATGAATTATTTCAAAATATTGGCATAAAATATTCAGTGTCGAGTGCAATGCAAATAAAGCAACGGCATATTAAACAAAAACAAATAAGTATTACTTTAATATAAACACTTTGGTGTTAATGACACGTCTTGATTAAAAAGGTTTAGAATATTATTCAGTATTATTATATATTATTTATTATGCATTTTACTATGCATAGGATAAATTATTTTATATACTTAAATTAATTATATCAACACATTGAGATATAACATTTTAGAGCTAATGTAATGTTATTTTTTTCATTGGAACCTAATTTTGTTGGCGGTAGGGTATTTGTGCTGACCACAGTACATAAGGGTTCAACTAGTCATAGTGCCAGTTTAACATGTAAGTGTGTGTAATTGTGGGATTAGTCTCTGTATCCCGTTTTAAACAGGCCGACATAATTGTGTCGACTAACGAGGGATAATCATCTCTCATCAGTAAATACTATCTGAACGCCATACCACTTACCATCAGGTAGTGGAGTCACTATGCGGTGTACGTATACAAAAAAATATTAACGAACTTTGTTAGCGCCAGTGAGTTTTGTAAACACATTTGTCATTTTTATAACCAACAATAAAGGTATAAATAAATGTATAATTCATTGAGTGCAACAGAGAGACACATGGACTGGAAACGTGTAGGTAAGAACAAAATAAAAATATGAATTATTAGTTGGCATTACCATTTGAAAACAAAGATAAGCTAAATTAAAGTTGGTAAATGGAAACAAAAATAATTTTACGGAGATAAATAAAATTACCAAATAAACCTGTATATAATTTTCTTGCGGATTTAAAGTGTCTCTATGTTATTATATTATTGAAAAAAATATTTTAACATGGCGGTAGGATATATTTAATATCCGCTCGGATAGCGACTACCGTACACAAGGTGTTAAAACCCGCCATAGTGGCCCACGTAAATGTGTCGCGTTTCCGGTTCCAACAGGCCGTTATACATGTGTCGACTGTCGAGGGGTGATCATCTCTCGTCAGTCGCCATTCTATTGGCGGCAGCGCCATTCTATGTAACCCTAGTCCACTTACCATCAGGTGGTGAGGTCACTTTGTCGTTCTCGTATAAATAAAAAAACTGTATTTCTAGAAGAGACAGACAAACATTTGGCTTACACACTAACTACGTGTACTACTACGTATTGTTTTCATGTACAAAACATTTGCATGCTAATTCTGCCATATTACAACAAATCTGTTACCAAAGAGCTACGTAGCCAGATACCACGATGGCTTCAAAACTAAATTAATTTTCGTATAGAACTAATACAAGATTTACGCCAACATATTAATGGCATACTAAAATCTTGAAACGTAGTACGTGGAACTGATACTGATCTGAAACATTGCCAGCTTGAACACAGAATGAATGGCTGAATAATCGAGTTTAGAAATAAACCGCACTTGTATCTTTAGTGTGCTGTAATAGATTTTAGAGAAATGTAACTATTAGAGAGTTCCGGGTGTAGTTTCTACCCGGTCAGAGAGCACTTCATAATCGTCGATGTCTAATCCTCCCAATGTTCGTCCTGAGCCGAGGTTCGTGACACGTCAGTGGGTCGCCCTCAGCATGGTCACTTAATTTCTAAGGGTTTCGAGTGTCTAACGCACGCACCCAAAAGTCCAGTGTTTGTATAAGCCGGCCCTGCCAGGCTAACAAACATTAATAATATCAGCCCTGTATTATATACTTGCCCACTGCTGAGCACGGGCCTCCTCTACTACTGAGAGGGATTAGGCCTTAGTCCACCACGCTGGCCTAGTGCGGATTGGTAGACTTCACACCCCTCGAAATTCCTGTAGAGAGCTTCTCAGGTATGCAGGTTTCCTCACGATGTTTTCCTTCACTGTTAAAGCAAGCGATAATTCACAAAGAATACACACATAATTTTTACGAGGGGTACAATATTTCTTAATTGATAGAATTATATTTGCACTACACTATACTTAGCATCAAGTCTATCAAAATATTTGACAATATGAAAAGAATTTGAATATTATATCTAAACAATGTTTTATAATATCCTCTAACACGTTAAATGTAAGTGTATAACGGCAATCCAATGTACCTTCATTTGTTAGTAAATGTATTAAAGAAGAGAACATTACTTCGCGCAGTATAGCCACTTTCATTAATAAAATATGCCATCGTATATAATCGACCATAATCATTATTCTATTAATAGTCCAGTTTCAGGTCCGACATTTTTTACCAACGATACTTATCCATATTACGAAAGTAACTTTAATATAAGAGCGGTAATGTATGACATAATTACTCTAAAAGGATATTGATTGAAGTCCTATTCACGAGCTATCTGCCATGCAGTTAAACCACCGTTCTATCTAACGCATCAAACTATGTTCTAGCTATATTTAGCGTAATTTTCTATTAAAACTGGTATTGTTCGTTGTTTAATTCCTATTGTAGAATTATCGATTCAAAAGCCAGTGTTTGGTGAAAATGAAATTTATTTTAAAAGGCTTTATGATGGAGATTTACATGAGGAATAATAATATGTTATGTGAAATATTGTGAATAGGTAAGTTAGTTTTAAAGTGTAATGTAAAACCGAATCGATTTTACAATTACTATAATCAGGCAATATATAATCTTTTATTTTATTTCTTTTGTAATTTATAACCGAATTAATTTTACTAATATTAGAAGCATGCAATTCCCTAATATGTAATCTTTTATTTTAGTTTTATTTAAATCACGATTAAAATTTTTACAAATTGTTCAAACATTTTGGTTTATCTTAGAGAACTTCATGTTAATTTGATAATTTCATGAGATTAAACTCGAAGATCATGATTGTAGATTGTTGAAGAATCCATCAATCAATGGATTAGACCAGCATAAGTAAAGAACTTTACAATGAAATGATAAGATCCATGGAGCAGACGTTTAGCGCCACCATTTTTTTATCTTTATAGACACACACATCACGCATTTATCCCTGAAGGGGTATGCAGAGGCGCAACCAGGGCACCCACTTTTCTCCAAGTGGTTCCGTCCCATGATGTGACAGAGGGCGAGCCTATCGCCATATCGTGCACAAATTTCATACTCAAGGCTGATACTGAACAGAAAAACCCAAGTATCACTTTGCCACACTCGGGATAAAAAATGTAAAACAGTGTCGTGCCCTTTTTTTTGCGTCATTTATCATCATTAAAATGATGTTATTTTTGTTTAGTAATACATTCGTGTATAGAACTCTTCAGATGATATCATCGACTCATTACTTTATAAATATAACAATTTAAATGCAAATTTCAATTAACTTTGTCTTTCAAGGACCAGGGTAATAGCCTACAAGTAAACAATTTTTAAAACGTGGATAGCACAAATTATTTTAAATATGCGAGTAATTCCCTTGTATCGAATACAATGACAGTTATAAAGGCAAATTTACATGAGGAGTTTTACCTTCAGTTTTGCTTGATGTAAATCTACCTGTATACTACTACGGATTGAAGATTAACGCGCAGCTATGCGGCGTGGCGAGGTGGACGGAATAATTAAAGCTGTTTAATCACATCGGCCAGACTGAAAACTGAACTGATCGCTTAGCAATTTAGTTAGCCTCGTTGCATAAAGAATAATTTACTAAAGATGGCTTCCAAAACTTTTTTATTAGAATGTACCATATTGTTGACAAACAAGAAAGACTGAAGTTCATAAAATCGCATAATAATACTTTTATGTTCTTTTTTATCTTGGAGTAGTGGTAATGACTCTAACAACCGACTTCGACAAAGGAAACACTAATGACATTATGTTTTACAGTTTAGTAATGCTGAGACAGTATAGCGTAATAATTCATTTTGGCCTAACACGACCATTTGTAGCAAACTGGACTGAACTGATCTAATTGGTATGTGAATCAGGCAGAACTGCCTCAGGTTTGTTGTTCAGTTTGCCTTTACAATTTACAGTAGTATTAAGGTTCATGACCCGTCTGTCGTCAAACGTAAACAGTCTCGTATGACAATTATTTTGCGAAATACGACACGTCGTAATTGAATACCTACGATAAAACGTTTCTGTTCTCTGAATGTGTACGAGAAAACAGCTGTTGTGTCAGCCTTCAAATAATAATGATGGTTTATACTTATGGACTTGAAGGATTCCACTGAGGCTTGACTTTAATAAATTGTCCAATATTTTTTATGCCTTATTGCTTGATTTTAATAAAGTATCCATTACATATTTTATTTATAAAGTCACGTTTACTTACAAAGACAGAATTCAAATGCACCACAAAATACAAAAAAAAGCGAATGAATGAATAAATAAACAATATTATATAAATAATATAAATCTCCCGACGTTTCGGGAGAAGACTAAAATATTAATTGTAATAGTATAGAAATAGTTTAATTTTAATGTCTAACATTCGCGTAAAAATACGATATCATGATGAGTCGTATCACTCTATTATTAGAAATCGATACATCTGAGCCAAAAATGAGTATACGTGATAATGTTATCGTGTATCACTTTAAAATGGAACTATATTACGATCGGAAAATCCTTAAATATAATTTCGTTTCGTATTTGTACTTCAGAGAGTGGACAGCCCTATTCGAAATCCACTTGTTAAAATGTTTTGTCATTAACCTAACGTTATTTTATTTATAGATCCATTTATAAGGACAAAAACATATTATGATAACAATCGATTACTATATTTTGTGTTAATTTTATTTTAGCATTCATCGATAAATATAAGGACAGAGGCCGTCACTCTGGGGACCCTACTCCGTCTACGGGGCGAATCCGTCTTTTGCAATTCCGAATATTCTAATCAAAAAACAGAGTTGATACTCGTATAAGTGCAATAGAAAAAAATCTCCATCTTTATGGCTATCCAAGCTGTTCATCAATTGGAACGTGCATAATTTCAAAAAGACGGATTCGCCGTTGTAGACAGAATGGGGCCAACTGATTGTATATGTTTACTGTTGGCTTGATATATTTAGCAAAACTGAGCACTATACATCTCATTAGCACCTTTTGAAGAAAAAGTATAATACAAGTACATTTTATTTAATGATGTTAGACTCTAATTAAGAAGAATTGAAGCTTAATTAAATTTGATAATGTGTCTGAAACAATGGTATTTAATTACATTCGAAATTATTAAATAATTAGATTTAAATTGTCATAAAACAACACTTAAGATGATTTATTTTATAGTCTACGACTTAAAATTATCTCAGTATAATAAATACATTAAAACACTCCGATGAATCAGAAAACTTAATTACAAAATACAATAAAACTTTACTGAAATTAAAATCCATAAATACTTACCTGACTTGCTCTTACGTCATTTACAATTCAACCATCAGAAACTATGTCTAGTCTTTCAAACTCACATCGATTCGTATCCCGTATATCTTATCTAATCCAATTTCCTTTTCGTTTTAAAAATCTGTATCGTAACAACCTCTGGAAACCACATACGAAAGGTCCAACAAAATGGCCGGACATATAAATGAGCACGACAAATCCCTCACCGCGAACTATACAGTAACCTCCCTTGTATGCCCCAAGGTTTATAGAGCTAGTTAGATCTGAAAAGTGTTTTTTTTTTTGGAAGACTGTTAAATAGTGTCTGATGTTTTCTAGATTGATGGCGGTGAGTAGCTGATGTTCTTGATTTATTAAACTGAGTAAGGATAATTTTGACAAAAGGGAATGAAATTGATGAAACAATATATTGTGTATATTCTATGTGATCACAGTTAGACGTTTTAGTATAATAATGATTTAAGTTATGAATTAGTAAATTACTCTGATATTGCCGCGGAAATTTGCAATAACAATTTGATTAAAATAAACAATATATTGTGTATATATTATGTAGTCATAGTGTAACATTTTAGTATAATAATTATTTAAGTTATAAAATATTAAATCACTCCGACAATACCGCGGAAATTGCAACCAAAAAACACATTAAAGTACTCAACTATAGGTAGCTGTGAAACACATTACCTATTCAAATTTATATGGGTATTTATTTTAATTGAAATATAATCCTTATGAAGAAGTTTATTATCTTCGTATGCTCAGTTTAAATTTTAATTAATATTTCGAATAAATTCTGATTAATGACATGTAAAAACAAAATAGCTTTAATACACCAAATTTTATAATAAAATAAATTTCAAACTGCATATAATTCTGAACTTATATTATTATCTACTCCCGCTACCGCTTACATATTGGAAATCTTCCTACCTCCAGTAAAGACACTTTATTCGTCCGCATTTGAACATAAACTACGCTGAATCTAACACAACTTGTTACTGTAAAGAATTTATACACCATTTTGGACTTACAATTCCTCCACTGAATTTTGTTCGACTGCCATTTATCGTGGTCCACTGGCTGGCGAATTTAAGTTGGACCAGATTTTGGTTTTACGTATTACGGCTTTAAACGGACTTTTAGTTTAAATTGAACTGAGATTTGTAACTTTAATTCGGTTTGACCAAGTTTAAATATCTTGAATTTGTGGTTCAGCGAACATCAAATTGCCTGACTGGTTTACTAGTAAATACCAATACCACAAGAAACTCCATATTTGTTAGGTTTCTCGTAGAGTAGTCTTGGCATATATTGCTATTTTGTTTATCTCTGCCACTAATTAGCAACGTACATTGTTTTAGTTTACTGGCACACTGAAGATATAGTAATAACCGGACTGAATTATGAAATCTGACGAACGCAATGTAATGCGGTGCTATGATAACATCTACATCTTATTGGACCCTTGCAATGTAAATAATGTTAATACTAAAAACTATTTTAAAACCGATGGCTTAATAACTGATAGAATAGATCATGACTTATTATCAAAAAGGTTAAAAAGGGCAAGCATGTACCCAAGTAAGAAAGATAAAAATTAGAGTATACAGAAGTACTATAACTTAATGCATAGAATGTTAAATCCTCATAAATGAATTAGTCTTCAAAACTACAGATTATAATAAAGATAATAATTAAATTAACGTCCAACATAATTCCAAAGCGAAATGTGCACGTCCATCCCCACTCAATGAAAATAAAAACATATTTCGTTTCCTTTTAAAAGAAACTTTCTTCTCTCACCGGCCACAAAGTAAATGCTTTTCTAGGTCGTAACGTAGAACACTTTAGCTTCCACATGCTATAGTATTTCAGGCTGAAAGGAATACAGCGCTTGACCTCATTTTCCTACGCCTACGGAGGCCTGCCGTTTTATACGCGAGACATTAAAGAAAATCTCCACATTTTAAAACAACTTTAATATTCATTTGGTGGTTTTAAAGTACATTTTGAGTGGATAGTGCTGGCTAGTGGCCATACATATTTATTGCAATTTAAAACCGGGCTTTAATAAAATGACCTTTAGGCATTAATAAAGTAATTTTGTATATTTTTTATGTATATTTTAAAACTTCACAAATTGCTTTTATCCAAATAGTTCTAAGATTATATTATATAGACATTGGGCAGAATGTCATACAAACATTTTGCGTTTTTGTGATGCTTACTTAGTCTATCGTGAAATAGCAAAACATTAACGTAAAATACTTCATATTTTTCCATATCATGATTCAAACGTTTTTAAAGCGAATATTAGCACATTTTTTGTAAATAATATATTATTTTTGTATAAATATGTATCTAAAGACGCTCTGACACCTTGTCATACGGACATTTCAAATATTTAACTTTTGGAGCAAAATTTGGCCCTGATGCCCGGTCTATATCCAATTATATAGTTTTTGTCTTTGCTTTTATCCAATAAGAGGTTATCTATCGATGTTATCTTTACTCGCTATGTTATATTAGCTCGCCAATTTTCGATAGATCATGTAAATATTTGGATAGCATCAGTACCAAAATTAAGTCTTAATTCTAAATACTTGTTTCATTAGCATTCTCTCGCGCATACAATATCACGAATAATCACAACCATAATCGAGTTATCAAAGTGTTCAAAGTCAGATTATGAAGACGTTACAATTAATTTAATGCCTTCAAAAGGGAAATATCCAAGATCTCCAATTATGTACGCGATTAAAACATCTCGTTGATTATTCATAGTATTATTTATCGTGCTTACAACATTTAATAGATTTTGCTTCGAGGAAATTGACGAAAAGGTTTGATAGTCTGGTGACGTGACATCATTTCTGGTAAAAAATGTTGTTAAATATTTTTTTACGAGTAAAGATTTAATTGCTCAAAAAATTATAATAATCATTTTTAGAGAAAATTAAATATTAGACAAAACCTAATATTCTAAACGAAATTGACATAGTTAGTATAGGGTAGTTGTGAAAGATTCGTTTGAGTTGAAACAGATATCAATTCACAAATGTGTCCAGTAGATGCAGGTAGGCACGGACCCGAAAACAATAGATGTTTTCAAAGGCTTAGTGACGGATGCACAGTTTAATCAACAAATCGTTTGTATCACCTTAGTCTTTTTTTTGTGAAATTATCCTTTATTACACTAGAATGTAGAGTAGTGTGTGTAGTAGTAGAAAATGAAATAATTTTCTCGTTATATTTAATAACATGAGCTTTATGATTTGAAAAATAATATCTATTATCAGTTATACAACGTGAAATTAAATCACTATTGTACCGATAGTCAGTCAATCACATAAGTCAGGTGAGACTTTTCCGTCTAAGAAGGCATTATATCAGCCTTTTTGCAACTACGGGCGTATTATTCTTAGGACAACTTTGATAGCCGTATAGGATAAAGACTAAAAAATACCCTATTTTAGGTATACGGCTATCATAACTGTCCATTGATTAGAATTCCCGCAATTGCAAAAAGACGGATTCGCCCCTCTATAAAACAATTCTATAGCATTTAAAGAGCAAAATAAAAAACACTATAATTAGCGAAGTCAGACTTTATATCACTATTTATTTTAATTAGTTTTTCGTCGTAATTTGCATTGGAGATTATAATATGTAACTGACTGGGTTTTGAGAAAATAGTAACTTAGATTCCAAGAGAAAAGTGGCCGCGTATTGTGAACCTTGCCACCAACACCTGAAGGAAGACCACGACCACTCTGTCAAAAGTGATACTGATAAAAAGAAAAATAACAAGAAATGCATCAAATACGAAAAACAATTCGAAGTATCCGATGATTCTAATTGCCACAAAAGCAGACGTGGATTAATTAAATTTGATAAAGGCGATTTGTTTGTCAAATTCCAACGATTTTCGTAAAGCGTTTCATTATTATGCCATTTCATTACACGGAATGCTAATGAAATTGGAGGGGCTGGGATGAATTATTAATTTAAACGAAGCTTTGATAGGTTAAAGGTCGATGAATCCAGACATGTCCAGTTGAATACCTCTACGATGATCGTATGATGTGGGACAGCTTGTCGATACTTGTCGATAAATCATAGATTTAATAATTATCATCTAAATTAATAAGTGATGTTACGTCACAATACAGATATGACTACGACTTGCACAAGATAGAGAAGAGTGGCGTGACAAAGAAGCCTATACTCAGGAGTGGGTGGATACGGGCTGATTAGATAAATTATTAGAATAAAATATCAAAGTTATAAAAATAGTGGGTAATGAAGATAATACCTTTTTATAATCCTCACATAGTATGCATGACAAACGGTTTCGTACATTATAGTTCAAATAAATTGATGACCAATAATATTGCCTCAGTCAATGGCCGTCAGAACTTAAAAGTATGCCACACCCTCTTTTTACACGTTTTGTCTTGATAGAAATTGGGCGAAAGTCTTTGTTTACCATTTGGAATTATTATAATATTACTTATTCAAATGTTTCTTACAACTTAAAGTTTCAGTCATGCATAATCATATTTTTAATATCGGCTAAAACGGTTTAAATGACAACGATTTGGTTGCGAATAGTAATTATTCCATTGTCATAAATATGAATCGTTAATTATGTACGTTAAGCTTAACAAATTAGTTAAAGTTGTCATTATTATAATAATTTGTAGCTATAAATTGCCAAGGTTAGAACTCTAATCTGTACCAACTCGAATGCGGTCGCTAGATAGATGGATGTTGGTGACAAGTATTCTGAGACACTGTTCCACGGAGAACGCGATAAGCCATCGCACTGGCTTGTCAAACGATATTGTCAAGCTAAGCTAAAAGCCTTGAGGCGGCTTAACCATCTTGAGACTAGGTCAGTCGCCACTTACACTTATAAACACAATCTTAGATAATTTAATAAGTTTATACTTTAACGAAGAAAGGATGGCCTCGTTGTGAAATATCCCAAAAGAGACGCCAATTGCTTACCAATGTAAAAATGCTTTGGAACGTAAAATATCAAGAGTGATTAAGCCTGCTGGGCCTATTAATTTTCAATCAGAACGTCACTCGTAGGGTAAAATACATGAACAAAAAAAAATGTGGAAACGATTATTCAATTACCTCACTTTTATATGCAGCCAGGATATCTTGATAGATACCATCTGAACAACTGAACAAATAAGTACATTAAAAATATTGAGCAGTAAGTTCAAAATGTAATTTGTGTCGCAAACCAGCAACTGATGCGACGATCCGTCGATCACGTTTGATGAAAATTAGATCACGTCTAACGAGATGATCTTCGTAAATGGCGTTTATAGTCAGTACGCAAGATATCTAGGCAGGATGCGAATTCTTAATCTAAAAGTCATCGACGAGATTGCAAAGAAAGAAAAGGTTGCAAGAATATACGACTTTCTAGTAGATGTATTATACAGAGGCTTTGTGCTTGTATATGCAATCTCAACATAAACCACTTAATTGGAGGAATTTTATTTTATAATTATAATTAAATATTCTCATGTACTACCTTGACTTATCATAAGTGCAACTATGTTCGCCTACGTGATGAATAAAGAATTTTATTTTATTTTTTAATTTTCCCCTTCTTCAGCAATAGGTTTATCTGTCATCCCAATTATAGGTATATATCACAACTTTTTCATTCTTCAAGCATATATTGATCTGTCATCTCCTATTTGGCCAGCTAGGTTAGGTCCATGTAATTAGGATCGAGTCTATCGCCATTTGCCGGGCACGGTTCCTGACTCCGAGTTGATACTGAGCAGAAAAACCCAATATCCCTGTAAAACTATTGCCTGGATAGTATATTAGTAAGAATATTTAAAGGTTTTTTCTGTTGATACGTTAATTAGGGATTCGATTAGTGGTTCTAGGGAAAGGAAAGTTTTATTTACTGTTTGTGTTGCTATTTATAATTTAATTAACTCACAAATGATTTCAATAAATAAAATAATAGCGAATGAAACTTTTTAATTAACAGATATACTTACTAATAACTTTCTCTGAGTTTTCATTTAAACAGAATTTCAATATTTTGACTTTAAATTTTTTTTGTAGTTTACTTTAACCACGTAAAAGACTATAATAAAAAAAAAGTTTATTTATTAGTTATAATGTATAAGGGAAGGATCCTACTAAATAAATAGTACTCATGTATTTATTACCTGCATGTATAATAATATTTACTATTTTCTATCTGTGACGGAGAAGAAAATATACAAAATCCTTTCTCTTACATTGTTTAAATGAAATTTTACGTAGAATGCAATAATTTCTTGTTTTCGCCTCACAAGTATAAATATTCTATAAGGTGCGTTCGGGTAAGATCGGATACGGGGTAAGATCGAATTACCGCTGAAATATTTTATGAGAAAAAAAAATATTTTCGAGACTCCTTGCAAAAAACCGTCCGAAGTTAGCCAAACGGACCTTACTAACAATAATATTATTATCGAATCGATACCGAAACTATCGACAAACAGACCCTTCCCTACGGTTCCCTTCATAGACAATTGCCATTGTTCGGCGGAAGCACTGATTGCCGTGTCCCGTCCAGTGCCGAAACGCGTGGACGAACCGGATTAACTGATTCGTGCAATTGGTGAAGTTAGATCGCCAGTGGGTATACAAAAACATGACTAAGAGATAAATGAGGTATGGGCGAATGGTAAGTATAAACCTTCTTGTGTATACTGGTATGTACAAACGTAAAAAAGATTTTATAAAGTTTTAATACCAATGCGTGACGTTCGATTCATTCATCTGCGTTTGTTTTCTTAGAATTATCTTTACTTAGAGTATTTCTTGTCCTTCAAACCGTAAATAGATTTACGTAAAACGTAACAAATAGTTTGGATTTCACAAATCGTTCTATTTACCTTCTTGTGACAAAACGAAATCTCACGCCTTGTCTTTATGGTACAAATTCTTGGTAATAAAATCTTTATTTAAACAGACAGATGGGAAGCGACACCTGTCCAAAAATGGGAACTCATTTGCAAGTCTTCTCTGTTCGTATTTCAGTTTGGAAATTTCTTCTCAACTTACTCAGTATTTTACGGACTACTCGTAGAAATTAACGAGATTAAGTGGTCCGTGTACGATCTTGACACGCCTGAGGCACGAATTTTTCCAGTCCTGGAAACAGTGGGAGCAAAATAATATTTTGTTGTTCTGCTCGATCATTTGAAGGGAGAAAACATTAATCATGACCAGATATGAAGTAGATTGCAAGTTCTATTTGATTCGATTACCAGAATATTTTTATTTGAAAGACCACAGAGATCATAAATATCATAATCATTTTGCAAACTAACCATTTCCTATCTTCAAATTCACTACTAAAATTCAAGTTTTGAACAAGATTATTTCTTTATAAATCGGAACCAATTTTGAAAAAGAAGTTATGTTTCCCGTTGACGTGATGAACGTCTAATGGCGCTGTCGTAGGTAAGGACTAGTAAAATGGACCATCAGACGGGAACTGGCACATGAAAGCAAATACAGTAATGAAGCAAAGCTCAGGCTTCGGAAATACGATGCTGTGTTTGAGAGGTCTTTTTCTGTTAGAGGGAATAATTGTGTTTGATATTGGAATACTTTTGAAGTGTAAAAACAAATTATTCGAGACTTGCAACACGTAAAATAAAACGAATACCTTTTATGTTGATTACAATCAATCTTTTCTTTTAAGTTATCTGTGCGCCTTAATATATTGTACGGATTTGAGTTTCGCAAAAATATATAATTTTTAAGTATTTTACCAATTTTTGGTGCAATACTAAGTAAAATCTGTCCAACGTGAGTTTTTATTGTTATAAACGAGTATGCCACTCGCTTGTTGGTAATGGATACCATCATCCATAAACAGTCGCAAAACCATACAGAACTATGAACTACAAGAAACTTCGTGGCAATCCACTGCACTCATCACCCTGAGACATTAGAATTTTTTTTTGATGCTCCCCTGTTGTCAACACCGGGAGAATCCTGCAAATGGGATACTGGATTTCCCCAGATTAAAGACAACGGAGTTACATGCAAAAGAGGAGAGAGAGAGAAGAGGATAGTATTGTGGGAAGGAAGACATTAGATGTAAATTCTCACAATGGCTAGTAATTATGCTTGCAATGTTTTTCATATTGGGACACAAAACTGCATATACGCTGCCGCTTGGCAGTGCTAATAAACATCGCAGTAGCATCTACCCAGACGGTCTTTTGCTTACAACAGACCTACCAGCAGTTGTTTTACTCTATTTTTTTTGTTATTATTAAATATCCACATAATGATTTATGTTTAAAATTAAACTTAGACATAAAAATTAAACTATTTTTCAGATTTTATATTTTCATTTTCATTGGTTAACTCCCCCTCCCACCCCAGTGACCACGAAGGTTGCAAAATCCGTGAAAAAAAGTTTATTTTTAATAAACACCCACATTCCAAGTATAATTTCTAATAAGCTTTCATTTTGAATATTTAAAAATAGAATTATGATTATCTAGTCTTTACTCTCCATTATAAAGAATCTATATTCATCATTCTATTGTTAATAATCTATGGATAACATTTATTACGGATGATCTTATACGTTACTGTGTTTGGTCAGTTTAATGTTCCATGTCCTAACAAAACGATTTACACACAGCACACGATCCATTTGTTGAATTTATTATAGTTCAATATATTCGCTATTCGCCGCGTAAATAATGTTTTATTTGATTTTTAGTTTTATACAAATATTTAGAAATTTATAGCGTTCAGTTTATAATGAATCAAGACTTAATATAAAGCTGAAGAGTTTGTTTGAATGCGCTTATATCAGGAACTACTTACCAATTATGATTTTTTTTCACTAATAGGAAGCCACTTTACTCCTGAGTACTGTAGACTACTCTTTATCTCAGAAAGGCTTTCTCACTTGGATGGAAACACCGACAAAAGCCAGTATAATTATAAAAATAACAAACATAGACTATACAAGGCATTTGTGTCTTGTGATGTAACATGCATTAAAAGGGAATTTCGATCCCATAAGTCTAATATTTTTGTATCACCAACACTATTCTGTGTACAGGAATCGAATCAAGAGCAACTCGTTTTACACTTATTTGTTAATCTGTTACGACTATGTCTATGAGAATCTTTTAATTAGAAAACAATAGCTCTTAAAAACCCTCCAAGTAGAAAACAATTTAAGTAATAACTCCGAGCGTTTTCTTTATAAATATTTTCTTAAAATCATGCTCTCTTCATTTAATAGACAGAAAATACGAATTTGATGGACCCCTTGAGATGAATTAAGTTAACAAACAACTCAAGAGTAATTTTCTTATGGGATATTTGAATGTAATTTGTATCCATTTACGAGTTATATTATAAATTTATTTTGAAGTACAATAATTTTTTATTTATAGTGAAGTATATAATTTTAATGTTTTATTTGAAGTATATAACTTAAATAATTATGCTTGACTATTTTTTTTTTTTATGTATGGGCACGGCAAAATGACCCTACTGTACCTGATGGTAACCGGAATTGGGTCCAAAAAATATCAATGGACGACAGATGATTACCCCTCAGCAGTCGACACAATTATGCCGGCTTGTTAGAACTGATTAGTGCAAAGTGTGTAGTCAAAAATATTTATAAATTTCTAACATTACATTTCAAGACACGAAACAACTTCACAAATGTGAAATGATATTTTTTTTACTCAATATTGTCATCCCTCTTTAGAATCTTCTTTTAATAGTCACATTTGTGTGTTCATTCATGATATTTTATTTGCTATAAAGTTACTGTACGGTCAGCGGCGATAGCCTAGTTGGGTGTGGAGCGGACTCCCAAGACGAATGTCCGCAGGTTCAAATCCCAAGGGCACACACCTTTATTTTTTTCTAAAATAATGTGTCTATTCTTTGTGAATTATCGTTCGCTTTAACGGTGAAGGAACACATCGCGAGGAAACCTGCACATCTGAGAAGTTCTCTACAGGAATTTCGAAGGTGTGTAAAGTCTATCAATCCGCACAAGGCCAGCGTGGTAGACTAAGACCTAATCCCTCTCAGTAGTAGAGAAGGTCCATGCCCAGCAGTGGGCAAGTATATTATAATTCAGGGCTAATATACTGTACGGTCATAAGGTCTAAATTAGTATTTTTATTATAGTCCATATCGTTATCTCTTATTACGACAATTGAGACTAAAATATTCTTGTAAATATATGTATTTGAATTTCAAATAAACCACTAGCTCCTTATAATAAAAATTAGAATAACAAGTCCAGAGAATTGTACAGCGGTCCTTTTGCAGGAAGAGACTGTGGTTCTAGTTAAGCCAATCATAGGACAGACGTTCTAGTGATGTGGTACAATTTATCGATAAAATATATTTTAAAATATTTTTTACTTAACTTATAATATAATTTATTTAAATATATAGGCACTCTGTCATCCATTACCGAATATCGTGGAGATAACGTTATACCGCGTAATCAGCGTTGGAAAATAAGGCGTAATAACAAAAAACGAATCTTTCGTATAAATCAAAATTAAAACATATTTTTTAGCATATTTAATGAAATAATGTCTAGATAATATTGTTTTATTATGATAACTTCATTGAATTCTTTTTTAAAAAATATGCGCGACGACTGTTTAATACTCTGAAAAGGCGCCCGATTTTACCCCAACGCACCCTAACTACTTACGAATAACCGAAGTTAACTCTCATAATAAAATTCTACACGATTAAAAAAACCAATTGCAGGCAATATGCAACATAGAACACATAAGAGCAAATGCAGCGGCTTGATAATATGAAAATTGACGTCGCATGCGGGCGCGGCGTTCATTAAGGCAATCGAGGGATCGACATTAGTGATGTGATTATCGATAAAATCTTGTTAGTGTCGTAACTCCTTGAATCTAAGGCTTAGATTTCTCAGCTATAAATCTTGATGTTTGCGAAGCAGGTTTCAGGTGACCATTAATAAAATTAATTTTATCGATGTTCTGCATTTACGTTATTTAGTTTATCGTAATTTGGTCCAGATTCCATAGTACTTTATGAATTGGATATTGTAATATGTTACATTGAATAAATATATATTGTATTGGATTCTATTGAATTAGAAATATTACTAAGAAGAAAATAAAAGTATCTTCATTTTAACCGACTTCAAATAAAGAAGGACGTTGTTAATTCGACGTGTATTTTTTATGTTTTTTACCTCAGAATTCAATCATTTTCAAATCGATATGGAATTTTTTTTTTTTTATTTGTAAGTCCAAATTGATCCCATAGATTTTTAGAATCGGCTCCGTAGTTTTAAAACAAAAATAACTGAAATAAGTAGGTCATCCAAGTGATTGTAATTACAGAATTTGTTTTTCTATGACTTATTCAGTTGTGTTTTTTCGTTGGGTTTGGTTAGATCTTCTTCTTGCATACATGATATATCTATAGCGGTATACCTTCTTCCTTTCTTACTAAGACAAAAAAGCAAAATATAAAAATTATTATAGGAAATGAAGCCGCCTTATAAACCTTTAAAAAAAATATTGAACATTACCTAAATACTGGTTACAAATTTTCGATTCGGTCACTTAATAAAATTGCTAGTTAAACTGGATAAATACATGAACAAATATACGAAACCAATGTTTTGTTTTAATCAGATACCACCCTTTTTTTGTTTATAATAGTTATTGACATCTATTTAATTTCTTGTTATAAATAATAAAAATATTGCACTGATACATAATGTAGTAAGATTCTGTGTAGGTAGTTAAAACACTTTTTTATTACAATATTTCTTAAAAGGTACACTGGTTGGCAAATTGCCTAATAACAGAAAATTCATGTACAATTCTTCCTCTGAAATTGTTTCGTTAAATATTAAGAAGTTGCGGTAAATTTACGTGAAAATAAAATGGAGCTACATTTAAAGACATATTTTATTCATTATTTTCTAAAAATAAAATTATTTGAGGTTTTACTTGGGTACGATTATTTTAGACATTTATATCTATATATAGAGATAAAGCATTTTCCCTCACCGAATTCTATTTTAAATTTGTATTGAATTTAGTTTGAAGTAATAGATATAGGAAAAAGACTACAAAGATGCCAAAAAGTTTTTTTTTTTGTCAAATATCTGCAGATGTTCATTCTGAAAATGAATTCACTAGAGATAATGGTGCATATTCATTGATTAATGGATAAAGTGCGACTATTGCAACTAATTCATATGAGTAATGTTAATTTTGCAAAGCGCCGTGAGTTGTCTTCCATCACACATTACAAAAAAGTAACGTAAGTCGCTCGTGATTCTTATAATATTCTATATATTGCTGCTACTTTTACCTCGTTTACAACCATGAATACTTGATGGAGTTAAGAACCGTGCTTCAGTTTTAGCCAGCATAATCGTAGTTCATGCTAAAAACAATAAATACGCGGTCAGTGTATTCGCCAATGTGTACGCACCCTAAGTCTCAGTTATTTTGAGTTTTTAATTCTAAAAAATCTTGTCCAGTTTGACGCCACTAAACAATTTCCACCTGTCAAATATTTGGCTGTATACCAAATATTTAGACCGTTAAATATGATACTTATCACATACATGTGATGGTTCAGTTGCATTTTGTGAAAAAAATGAGTTTTATTTTTCAAGAATAGTAATTTGAAAATCTATAATTCGTGTTTTGACTCGTTTAAATAATAAAAACGCTTTACTTAATTAAAATTAATGACACGTATATTTAATGCTTCCTGTTGTTATCTTAATATTACAAATGAGTTTAAAAGTGCATTTATTTTTAACATATCTCAATTTTGAAAATTTATTATAATTCTTTTAAAACTGTGTCATTAAATGTATTTTTAAACTATAATTGTTTTTTGTTTATAAGAATTGAAAATTAGAGAGTCTATATGTACAATTTTAAAAACACTTTGCGTTTCGATTAGGAATGTTGTTACTTGTTTTTTTTTTCACTTCAACGTCAGGAAGTCGTTCAATTTTCCATTTATTATAGTATATGTTTTATTTTTGTTAACACTTATATTGCGAAAAATGCGATTTCCAAAATACTTTCAATTTTGGTAATTTTTATTCTTCTGAGGATATTTTAACTCACAAACAAACTTATAAACGGACGGTTCCGCACACCATTACCTAATATAACTCAATGTACAATTCACACACGAATTAAACCAGATTCTATTACAAAATGCTTATTAAAACTCTTGAGAAGATTCACTTTTGTGTTCTTATATTATTACGACTTCGCAAATATCTAAATAATATGGTATCCGATATAAGATATGCTCGTTATACAACGCCTTTTACCATATATCTAAAAGGTGTGAAAATACCTCGTGAAAATTTCACCGCAGTTAAAGTCGTGGAGATGATAATGACGTACCGTTGGCGTGAAAAAGAAAACAGAGAAACATAATATAACATTCCATTGAAATGCAATCTGCTTTTAATCTCTAATTTGCAATTCTTACAAATAAAAGAAATATATATTTTAAATAGATTTTATAACATATTTTTAAAAGGAAAATAAAGACTCTTCATTTTATTATTTATAGATTTTTAAGGGAAATATACAAGCAATAGTGAAAAATATAAAATAAAGCAAATCAGGTAATACATAGCTCAATTAAGTTTGCACTATTAATAAGCTCTTATTATGAGACTTTTTAATAGTTAAATGTAAAAACCTGTAGTATTTATATTGTCAAATTCGGTATTATAACACTGACGTCTTAGGGTGACGAGCATAGCTATTCTATGCAGTTTACGGCTAGAACCCTAGCAATTTTGCTATTCTGCGCTCTTAGTATTAAAAATCCAATATCGTCCCAAACAGAAAATCTTGAAGATCCAAAGATTAAATCTGTCACTAGATCAACCACAATAGATTACCAAACATATGATATTCTGCATTCCTTGAATATTTTACTCTTGTGTCTGTTACCATATAGTTACTTCTGGAATTATGCTTCGAAACTGTACTATGTCCAAAAGCTATGCTCAAATGGGCCAGTACTCCACGGCGTATGAAATCGGATTTGCGACTCCGCCCCTAGTTTGTGTGATGAACCATGAACAAAGCTACAACTTAATAAGGAAACTATCCACCTTTATAAAGATTACGATAGGGCCGTATCTAAGAACGTTTACTTTGGGAACATTCATGTCGAACTCAATAAGACTATTAGAGTGACGTCATCCTTCTAAAGATTGAAGATTTGAAACGCGAAATATGTAACCGGTCTCATATTTTACAAAAACGTTTTCGGTTTATTGTGTAGGAAAAAGCTACATCGGATACAAATATTCCACGAAAATAAATACACAAAATAAAAAATACTTGGTCAATATTCAGACAATGATCGATTTGGAAATCCTATTTAAGCCGAAACACGAGGCACTAATACATTCATTCATTTTCTTAGGTAACATTGAATTGTATGTACCTAATTTCAAGATCAACATATTGGCTCTCACTGAGTACTTGATTACGTAAAAGAAATGAGAAATCACTTCAGCCCGGTTATTAGTAGCCACGGAAATATAATCAGTTAATACTTAGATATTGACCCAAAATATCTTTGAGCAAAAACTACTAATAAGTAAAGGTTAATCGCATTAATCGTAATAATATTAATGAGGTTGGGAGGTCTCGAGCCCTCGTAATCCCCCGTATATTCCTATCCTGCTTTCCGATACATGGGATAAGCTAAAAGAGCGTGTTCAATTACGGAAAATTGGATTTGCCGTACACAAGTGAGGGAAATACTTATGTTCTATACTCGATGTGACTTTCGATTTCTATATACTATTTTTATAGTTACTGTAGTCTTCGCAATTCTATAATAGTAGTAAAATCCGTCAGCATTTTTCTTTCGATATTTATTCTTTTGAATCTATTCTATTTTCCTGTTGGCAGTTAACAATTTGAATTCAGTGTTAACAAATTATTGAGAATTATTCTTGTCTACAAACAGCGATATATATATATATATACTACGTACTAGATCTGGCGTTCCGAACACTTAATGTTCATCTGAAGTGTACTGCAATCCAGTATTGGTTGCCATTTTACTTATACCCAATTAAAAGCGCTTTAACACTGCATGTAGTTTGGTTAGACGATGATTGATGTGTAAGCGCTGCAGCGAATTTTAGTTCTAAGTCCAGATTTTGAACGACTAGTTTATATTGACTTTCATGTCTATAAATTATATTGACCAACAAAGAAGCCAGTTTACGATGCGATGTACAGGAATAATCGCGAATTTACCGCTGACGGACATCATTGTAAACAACTCCTGTCTAGGTCTAAATGATTGGAACATTTCTACCAATACACATTATCAATCAAGATCCCCTTTCTGGCATAACGAACGCAAACACAGATACTACGACAACTTTAATTTAATATCCTATAAATTATATCCGAGGTATTTCACGGTACATTAATGTCTTGTGATTTCGATTGTCAAGATGGGGTGCGTATTGAAATTGAAACAGATTATTCCAGAAAGGGCTCGAATGATGCCATGATCCGAGATTCTGTTTGCTAATTCTATTGTCAATTTCAGTAGTTTCGTAATCATTTTCGTAATCGTAGATGAAATTGATCGTATTCAGAATTTTAAAGTCAGTTGGAAATTGTAAGTATATTTTTCCAAAAAAAGTATTTGGAAATTTCTTAAAATGGTTGGTATTTAAGGCGGTGATGTACGTCAATCGTATAGACTACATTTTTATGCCCGAAATTCGCGTATCTAAACGGTTTTCGCAGAAAATAATAATACAACAGGAGTTGCTACATTTTATCAAAAAGTGTTACTTTTGCTACCATGCTGTAATATGAAGATAAAGATAAAAATAGCTATTAAGTTTGGCTTAAAACCAAGGCATTTGTCCAAATTAACAAATGTTGGCCAAACATCAATATCGGTGATAAATTACAGAAATGCTGACTGTCTGGGCGTGTGATAAAGTTGAAATCGACTTTATGTGAAAGTAAGAATAATGGGCCGTTATTTTGCCAAAGTTATCCCTTTTTGTAATTAACCAAGTGGAAAGGAAAGTTTCTGTGTGTTTCCTGTCGTAGGTGGTGATGGAGTGAGCGTTGAACTATTTTCAGATCGTAGCAACTGCGGCGAAGTTAAGGATTGGTTATATACACATCTAATACTAAGTACAGAAATCGGCGAAAACGAACTTACAAATGAAAAGATCTCTGCATTTGATTCAATATAGTATTTATGTAATAACTTAATAAGAAATTATGTATCACAAGAAATATGAAAGAAAAATGATAAAAAGATGTTAGATAGTAAAAAATACAATATCTCCTAGTCAAATTTCGGCCACGGAGGACAATCTCGACGGAGATCAGTCAGTTACCAGGTAAAGGAGTTATTACATTGGACAAGTGCACGTGCGCGATACAAAGGTGCACTTTCTGTTTCTTTACTCTCATATTCCAGTGATAGGGCAATTCGACATGAACGGGGAGAGATCAGATGCAGGATCAACTTGCTTTGCTTAGATTATGTTGACAACTGAAGTCTAAACTGAATATTCGTGATTACTGAGTGTTTAATGAAAGGAAAAATAACGCGTTCATACAAAAACGTCAGCTTTATCTATTTTAAGTAAATTTTATCGTATTAATATTATTTATTATATTTGATTAAAATTGAATGTCCCACTAAATGCTAATGAGAAATCGATAGATGATCTATTGGTTTGTCGTATTACGTATAAAAAAGTAACTTGATAAAAAAGCAGTTTCTAAATAATCTAGCTTAATTATTCATTGGAGCAGCCTACACGCTGTACAATATAAACCACAATGGTTGACGGACGGATACATTTTTAGACCACAGTGGCGGCTAGATTGCTGTTTAAATTTTTAACTATACTACCTTTCGTTTCGTTCTAACCAGTGCATTCGACATGAATACAAGCAAAAGTATAACGTAACTACTAGTATTAAATTATGTTTTTCATTACTTTCATTTTGGATGGAGATGTTAAGGAAATATAAAGATTAAGATCTGTTTCGATTGATCAAGTTACTTGGTGTACGCAGTCATGTGTCTAGGTCCACCAGGTAAAGTAAAATGGACATCTAATATAGATAACAAGAGCGTGGACACCAATTTTATTTGGAGCGTATTGACGTGACTCATGTATTTATGAGTTGAATATTTCCCTTACAAAGTCCTACGATAATTTTTATTGATGCTGCAAAAATTTGATTTAAAATTTTCATGTTGATAAAAATAAGAAAAGACAAAAATTTGTGGTTCCTCATTTATTTATCTTTCCGGATTATTGAAAATTATCACTGAAAAAACATAGAATTATGTTACCTACATAATATTATAATTTAATATGTCCATTAAGAACATAGAACCTTTTCAGTTAATAAGAAAGAAGTACTTACCACAATATATTTAGAAAAATGCGTTTAAAATAATCAATCAGCCTTCGTTGAATTTATCGTTCTTCCATCAAATCGGAAGCTTGACAAAATAACTACAGAAACGCTATTGGTATGTATAGAATTTAACAACCATTAAACAGACAATGTCTGTTGAACAAAACCCGTCACAATTGATGCATCAGGATGAATGCACGCCCGTACGTATGTGGGTCGAGTTTACAATGAACACAACAGAGCTACGAATATTGCGATGCGGTATGTGATGATGAACATTCTGAGGGTATCAAAGTATAAAACATTCGATTCCAGACCTGAAATAAAGATCGTTTAGAACCAATTTTGAATGTCAGAAAAGGTAAATATTAACATCATTGACACCGAATAAAAAAGTAGTCAATGTCAAAGCGCCTCTAAATATTACCGGTCATGGTGAAACGCTAATTTTATAGCTGAATTGTATTACTTTGTGATTATAAATTCTAGGTTCTTCTTATATTAAACGGATTGAAATTTGTGCCCGATACTTCCCTAGTCTTGCTGTCCACAATGTCCTTGGGACGGGTAATATAATCTTGATAAAATTCGTTAAAAAGTAATAACGTTCATTCCAAGAGCGCCGCAAAACAATGAATACCCTGTAAAGTATTTAGACAACGGTGGCTTTTCCATTATCAAGGGCATGCCCCAATAAAAACGAAAACACTCGGTCAAACATATAACTTCACATAATTTGGCATCATTCGTACTTGGCAGCATTCTAGCCAAGCAACGTTGTGAATACTATCATAGAAACAAAAATTGATTCTGTTTATTTACGTTTTATGATGCAATGTGAATTAAAATAGAAATAAATTAAGTTGTTTGGATTATGTCAAGAGGAAGCGATTCATTCTGTTCTCCTCGGTGAATTTCTTTAGCTCTGTGCTTAATTTAACTATTAGTATAAGGGAACCATGTGATTATCATTAACACCTCTAAAAGTTTGTGTGTACGACACTTTGGCTCATATTATTTTAAAGTAATTTAAATTCCATTTTTTTTAAACTGCATGAGAGCGCATATGACTTACTATAAATCAATACTCCTTCAGCTCACTGTTTAATGTATTAAAAAATCATTTATAGATATTATTAGAGTTAAAGTACATTTTAAAAATTAAAACTTAATAATTATTACCTAAGATAATAAATACAACGCTCGATACACTGTTTAAAGTGGTCAGATCTTTTAAACTTGGTAATATTAATTCTTTCAATACATAAACAGAAATTGAACGAATAAAATTCACAAGCAAAAAGTGTCGGCCAGCGACAAACAAAGAAAATAAAAATGGGAACAGATCAAAAAGACTTATTCGTCAGCTGTGCTAATTGGCACCCTTCTTACAAAGCAGACGTCGATAGCACAACTCTGATCGTAAAATATAAAAGAGAGGCAACGCGTTTTTAATTGATGCAAAAATTGAATATTCCGTTTTACGTGTGACAGCGTTATGTGATAAATGTACAAGTGGAAATAAAACAAGCACCAATTGAAATACAAATTGTACAGCTCCTGTTGTTTATAAGGTTAACATTGGAATTAGTCTGAGAGAAATAAGTTTATGTAATGTTTTTCGATGTGGATCTAAATTAATGTACAGATACATAGTGGCTACGATGACTACGCGCGGCAACTATCCCAAACATGGGCTATAATAACAGCCGCGCCCAAGGGGTATCGAGTCGCCTCCTCAGCCAATTCAAGTATTGCTGCACGAACACCCTACGGGACGAACCACTTTTGGTCAGATTTTAGGAACGAGGCAAAAGACCTGCAGGATATGCGCGCGCGATTTAGAACCGGTTATCTAATGTTTCAATTTAGCTTACGCCGCAGAGTCACATCCCAAGTCACAACCATGGATTACTGAGAACTTAGTTGAGCTGTAACTATTGCCGCGGGCAGTAGTCGCGCTTTAAGTAAAAATCATACCTAAAATGGCGACAAATAGTCATATTGGTGCGAACGGACATGGTGCGTGTAACTTCGCACGTAATGGATACGAGGGTTAACAAAAAGCATGAAGTGTATAGATCGGCTGCGAATTGAATAAAAATTATGACTGTTCTATTGTCCAACAATTTCTATTTTTTTATTTCTAAATGCCGCAAATTATCGCCATCTGAACTTGTCACATTAGCTTTCTATATTTCAGAAGTAAGAAGTTGACATTATTCTCTCGTCCAATGTAATATTCGTAAATCCGCGAACATTCAGTCGCGATGCAGATTGGCAATTATGATTCCCGGTTCATCGTTCAATCTTTTCATTGGATTCGCGATTTACGGCACATAACCTAATTTATGAGAATTTTACAATCCGTATAGTAATATGAATTTTAATATATCGTGCCTATTATGGCGGCAATTTGATATGTAGATTTGATTTAAATTAATGTATTTTTTTTAAATTCTAGTCGTAGATTCGTTAGGTGCATCAACGCCATATTCAGTAGTAAATTAGGATTTTTTAGAGGATTGAAATTAAAGTTATTGCTTGTAACCGCGATTCTGCTCGCGTAAAAATCCTTTTTCGGGAATAAAATCTTATCTACAGTACTCCCTACAGCTTGGCAACAAAAGTCCCATCTAAATATATTTTAGCCATTCGGTTTTGGAGAGACGGAATATATTAAGATTTAAATACTAACATTTACTGTATGGTATGGCCATAGGCGCGTCCCGTATCACGTCACGAAACGGAATACACACGGCGAAAAGTGAATGCTTTAGTTGCACCTCTGCCTACTCCTTCGATGCTAAAAGACGTGAGTGTGATGGTTTTATAATTCAAATTGATTATGTGTGTGCTGTGGTAAATCGGTATTATACTTAATACCGATTTACTAATGAAAATGTAGCCTTGTAGAACACAGCAAGTCATACCTCTATGGTGCTACCTGTTAGCATATACACTGTCGTTAAAAAATAACTAAGTACTAAACCAGACGTCCAAGGTACAGCCGTATGAAGTTGGTAAGACCAGGAGGCCCTATTCCGCCAACGGGGGTATATCCGCCTTTTTGCAATCACGGTTGTTCAAATCGATGAACGGCTTTGATGGCTATATACGTAAATAGGTGATTTTTTACTCTCTTATCTTATATGGCTATCGAAGCCGTCTTTCGAATAGAACGACTGTAATTGCAAAAAAACGGTTTCGCCCCTGTAGATGGAATAGGGCCTCTGACCCTACTTAGTAACCGAAGGTAGGTCTTGGGTAACGGTACTTAAATGCCAATACTCTAATAACCTTTTCATGTCAAGCCAACGCGATCAATATCGAAATGTTTTCTAAATATTTTTACTATGACCTCTAAAACAAAAGGTATAAAGCCGGTATCACAAGTGCTATATGAAATATGAAAACTTTGAAAGGATTTAATCTTATCTAACTTTTAGTGCTATCTTGATAACAAACAAATTGAATGTGATTCATTGATTAAAAACAATAAACACTTGAGTGTATCAATCAACAATACAACTGCATAATATATTGAAGAGGCGACGCTAAAATCTACTGAACGTAACGCAAAATGTAATCACTATTTCGAGATCTTTGGGCCGAAGTTTTAGAATCATTCGTAAATTTATCTAATGATCTATGTTTACGTAAATATTAGACATTGAAATAAAATTATTTTTCGGAGTTTATCGTGGCTTTTTATATTATGGTGTTCTCCCGAAGTTTCGAAGACTGCAGCCTTCATGGTCACGTGGCGGATTGAGTTGTTGGTCGCCCAAAAAGTCCCAATTAGACTACATGTTACAATGTCTCCCTACATTTTGAAACTATGCAAAATATTTTATTACTAGAAAGAAAGAGGAGAAATACTAATAAGAAATACTAGAAAGAAATACTAATAAGCTTATTTTACAAACTTACGAGAAACCCAAATAAAATTCTAATCGTGGAAGTGTTTAATAAAGCTTATTATAGTTATACATGTTTGTAACTTTCGCACACGGTAATATAATCACACGGTAATTTAATCGTAAATTATAAAGTGTTCACATCAAACACAAAAATCTTTTTGAAAAAACATACATAAACAAACGCAAAGTCATAACTAAATCGAAAATAATATGGATTTCTTTTAGCTATTCTCAATAATGCCTTTGAAATTTGATACTAAATCTAAAAGCTATTGTTTGGTATCAACGTACCTTGATTAATTTGAAACCTAATATTAAAACTCCAAAGTTATGTAACGTATACCGACTGCAGTTTTAAATTTCATGATAGAGATTCATTACTATTTATGCCGAACTATTTGAATACATTCATTAATTCACGCGATAATATATTACATAACCAGAATTTCTTTTTGGCGTTTTTAGCCTTAAAAAAGGCTTTTCTCTCAAAGTAGGTGCATCTATTTATAATAATAATAAATTCGTTTGTTGCGATGAGATTTTTTTGTTACTTAAACAAGGGGATATTATCATGATGTTTATTTTACTGACGATTAACCTGGCTCGACTTGACGATTATGCTCGCGACTCCGTCCGCGTGATTAACTTTTTTCGGAATAAAGTCCCGTTTTATATTTAACCGGGATAAAACGGAGACTATATTTTAAGTCAGACGTCTAGCTATACACCGGTGAAAATTGCATTCAATTCCGTGAAGTAGTTTTTGCGTGATGCGTGTACAAACTAACAGACATAATGAGAGAGATTAAAAAAAACCTGTTGTTCTGGTTTTCTAGCTCTAATAAATCCCTCCTATATTAGATTCCTTTCAATATCTATAATGTACAGACATCGTTCTGTTACAATATTATTCTATGTAAAGATTGCTCATTTAATTTATACTATTGGAGTATGATCGTACGTAAAGCTTGATATATTTTGAGATTTGTTCAATCGGTTCGACCTCTAGCTTGTCAATTATCTCTATAGAATCAACCTTCGTCAAAATGACAGTTAAGTTTAAATTAATGCGCACATAATATATTACGATACCATTTTAGGACACCCTTTACAAGAATAGAAAGATAACGTAAATTTTCATAACACTCTTAATATTGACACACTGACATCCAGGCGGGCGAAACCGCGGGCACAGCCAGTTAAAAATAAAGACATTGAATACTTTTATATTTACTTATTTTTCTAATTATAGTAGTTTTTTCGTTATACAAATTATGATTAATATTAGCCATTTGCTCAAACTAAAACGAACGTAGCAATCTTCCTAAGTATCCAATTAAGGGCATATTAAGTAAATCCATGCTACGAGTACAAGCAGATGGAAATCTCATTAAAACTTAGTAATGACTTCACCTCGCACTTAATTATGAGTTAATTGTCAATTTTTAATTAAACATCGACCTGATGTTTCATTTTAAACTCACTAAAGTGCTAGAGATCTTCTGAGACGGTTCCGAGATGCTGACAGTGTTTTATTTGATTACAATTTTTATATTTTGCAGTAAGTATATAATTTTATAATTTTAAATTTGTGATGCAGTATTATAAATCGTATTTAAATTCATTCCTTATTGAAATAAATGCAGGTGAAGCTTAGATTTTAACTTCTCGAAGATAAATAGAATTTGTTATGTTTGCTTAAAAAATATTACTTTTTCCCATCCATACTTTTTAATATAAAAGGGTTTTGAATAGAAATCCATTTTTATATTTAATACAGTGTCACTTTTTCTTTACTGCATTGTTGTTTTTTATTACTATTCGTACACAAAATGCAATTTAAATTCGAATATTTCATTTTGTCCTTTTCGTTTCCATAAAGGAGGTTTTACAGAGGATCCGAATTACACCATCGGCGACGAAACAACACAGGTCACAGAAAATATTGGAGATTTCAATCAAACTGTCGAATCTACTACTTATGCAACTGGGGAGTCTACGATATCCAAATCTTCGCGATCTACCCGTCATTCAACCACTAAAAGGCGCAGAACCCCACGTACTACCTATCACACTCCAAGGACCACGTTGTTCCAAAGATATCATTTCGAATCAGTTGACTATAACGACCTACCCACAGATTTGAAAACATATCATACTGATTGCTACGCACAGTACATTAGATGTGTTAGGCACAGGTAAGATATGATTCAAAAGTGGTATAATTTGGTGATTGATCAATTCACAGCTTTATTGCCTTTGCAGAACGGATCATAATCCAGTATGCGGTTATAACACACACTCTGGATATTATGACGACTACTACAGCGCTTGTGAGATTGAACTACAGAATTGTTTGTATCGAATGCAAAAAGGACTTGGCTTATTCGGCACAAATTATACTAATGGTAATATTATTTACTAGTATAATACTATTATACATATATCAGCACTAGTTCAATATCTCTCTTTTTATGAACTTTAAGTGAGTCAGAAATATATTAACCAACATATGACATTTTGTTGGTAGAAAATGGAAATCGAACTTAGGTAATTTTTCTATGAAGTAAGTAATTTGAAGAATTTGATAAATAATATTTATTAATTTTTGTTCGACAACGTTACTGTATTTTTAATCCTGAAAAGAAATTCTCCGTTGTGGCCACAATAGATTTTTTTACTGAACTTAGCTTCTTTTAAAATGAAAAAAATTCTAAGGCGTTGCGCAGACGCTGCCAACTTGTTACCAAGAAACACTTTACTGTAATACTACCAGTCGCTTGAGTAACAGAAACCTTCGAAGACGGAGAAATAACTGCGCATAGCCTAAATGCTGTCGAGTAAAAATTTTTGATGAATGTCGATTCTAAAAACTAAAACCTAAAACTGTATGACGACATCTTACGTTGTAATTATATTCCTCAGCTCTTTGTTTCAGATATCATTTTCTACAACGGCGAAGGATATAACTGTATATATTATTTACGACGAGCGAAAAACGAAGAAGAAATGCACAAACTATATTTTGGCGTTTATGATAATGATGATCCAGATTACAATAATTGAATAAAAAATTGTTATGATTAAAAATACCCAATTTCCTGAAAAACATGCTCACAAGTAAAATTTATTAATATGAAATGTTAAATTTGCAATTAGTTTATATTTATAGTGTCTAAATTCTGAACAATATATTTAAAAATGAAAAAATAAATGCTGTAAAATTATATTTAAATAAAATTACTTTAAAAAACTTACTAATCCAATGTAGTCAATCCAACATCAAATCAGACTTAGGTATATCTGGAAAGAATGAAAAAGAAATTAAAACAATTAAAAACAATGTTATTCAACTAGAAAAAAAGGTTTTCATATTATCATCTGACTGGGTGAGTATGACGGCATAATCCATTGCTGCTGTCAAGCAGCAGCGTGCACTGTGCAAGCGCTGTTGCTTGGATTTTAGGAGTTTGCAATGACTTTAACGGTGTAGGAAAAACATCGTTAAGAAACCTGCATACCTGTTCTCTATAGGAATTTTGAACGTGTCTCATGTTTACCAATCTGCATTAGGGCATCGTGGTTCACCATGGTAGGGCATGGTGGTGGTGGTTAGTTCACTAATGCCTAATCCCTCTCAGGAGTAAAGGAGTCCCGTGCCCAGCAGTAGGGCAGTATATAATACAGGACTCGTATAATGATTATTCTTATAGTCACTGGGAATTGTTGTACATAAAAATATGTACGCAGTACATAATAAGTTAAAAATATACAGTACATATTAATTATTAATATTGGATCCATGTTGCTTCTGTTTCTGACCCTTCGTATTAATTACCATCAGGTGAGTGGATTGATTATCTCTTCACTTGGTGCAAAGAAATGGAACTAATTAAGTAAAAAATTCGCAATAATCACTAATTCCTTTAATCAAATTTTGGCAACAGCTATAACTTTGTAACTTTCAGTTTATTTACTTTGTAAATCGATGTAGTGATCGATAAGAAGCTATGTTTACTTATCTTATGTTTACGCGAATGATTGACATTGAAATAAAACTATTTTGTCTCGAAGACACTGAGCTCATTCGGTGTACATCGGATCGTCAATAGCTAAAATAATAAAAAAAATAGTATAACTGTAAAATGTAGATGGATAAGTGTTATAACTTTGACTTTAGATGACCAACAACTCAGCCCTCCTCGTGACCATGAAGTTAGCAAATTCTTCAAAAGGTCGAAAGAAAATTAAAATATATAAATCGCGATAAAATTCGTCAAATAGTTTTATTTAGATCCACTGACTCTAAAATAATATGTCGACTATAAAACAATAAAATGTTCATAACATAAAAAAATACTACTTAAAATGAATCCTACCACTAAAATTATTCATCCTTTCGATGCGAATGCTTTATAAATGATCGCTTCAAAAATGCTTACTTCTTTCAGCTCTCTATATCTGTTTTCAGATCAAATGTATGCTATTCATGTTGATTTTAAATCAGTAACCGTAGTATTTTCAACTTGTAATTAAGGGCGGCAATACAAAGAGCCACATTATGTGGTTACTGTTATCCTGGTTTACCACATTTGAAATTCTAGCTTGTGTTTCGGATTTATATGCTATTGTTTTACGTTACTAATTGCTGAACACAGTTTCAATCAGTTGATTAATTTCATAATTAATATCAACTAACGCATTAATGATATGTGGAAACCTTATGTTCTTAAGGGATATTTCCCTCTGTTGCCTACACTTATCTATTTATTCCAAATTAGATTTCCGGAGATTAAAATTGTCTATCACCATATTTATAGTTCGTACTCATTGCCAAAATTTCAAAATCAGTTCAGTAGAATAGCCGGGAAAGCGAACCAGACATTTGCTTTCGTATTTATAATTTTAGTATTAGTATGAATGCAATACAAAGCCTCGAGTCTTGTTAAGTAAAGCGAATTTATTGAGACCCATAACAAGCTAACCGCGAGATCTTCAAATAAGTCGGTCTAAGCCCTTATACAAATGACGTCTCCAAAAACTAAGAACATGAAAGTGGCTTTGTAAATTTGACCGAGAATAATTCAAGCGTTATAGAATCAAAAGGGACTTGAGACTAAATAAATTACCTAATAACCTCGTTAAATTGTAACGATTGGCTTCATTCAATAATTGGAAATAATAGAAAATATTTTGCGTTATATTCAACACGGAATAATGAGTATCTGTTTATTTAATAACAAAATCGAATGAAAAAAAATTGTGGTCACAAAAGCTTTCCCTTGTAGTTTTGTTCAAGTCCTAAGATTTTACTAGAGTAAAACGTGGTTTCTATTATTCAACAATAATGTATTTTCCTAATAAGAACATTTTTCAGAGTTGAATGAGACAGGAAGATAATGCCTTACAAATCATTCATCATTTGTTGATAATTATTTAGCTCGATGCGATTAGAGGGTCCGTATATTTCTGACTGAAAGTATGAAGATGCCGCTCCGATAAATTCTCTTGGTGTAGTAGGGCATGCAAAATTAAAATTTTATTAATATTTATTTTGTTCAAAACTAAAACTATTTTATTTTATATCTATTCTTAAAATAACTTATTGAAAAGTGTTGTTTTCAAGGAGACTAGTAGGTATATACTTTAATTTATTAATGCAATATCATTGTATAATATCAGTGCTTGCAACAATTTTAAACTATAACTTTGAACAACCAACGAAATGCTAATAAAAATATCGAATTTTTATGTAAGTATGTACTAAAATCGTAATAAAATTTTTATTATCCCATACGTGTCCCCTCACCATATCTTCCAACGTCAAATTATCTAACCCAAACATTTAATCTTAAAAAACTCATTACACTGAGATTTGTACTTTCTTTTCTTAACCTAAAGGCCATAAATACAAAAGACAGCCAATCTAAAACTGGGTCGTGCAAAGATAAAAGAAGTTTGCATACATTACAATAAGATCAGGTCGAAATAAATGTCTTTATTAAGGATTCAGCCAGGCCATTTTCATCGTAATTAGTTTTTTTAAGTCCTTCCACTTTGGCACAGCTGGCGACCCGAGATATAACGAAACAGGGAATCAAGTATGAAGTGGCCGTTTTAGGAATGCCAGGGGCTATAGCCAAGACCTCTTTCTGAAATCGTTAACGCTAAAATCTAAAACGCTAATGATATGTCATTCCCATACATAATTTTAGCGTCAACGATTGTAGAAAGGAATCTCGGTTATGGTCTCTGTAAGAGTTGAGCTGCTGCAGTTAGAGCTGTTAGAGTTAGTACAGATTAGGATTTCTATACGTGGGTTATTTGAAGAAATTTAGGTGAGTGTGAATTAGAGATCATAAGTTTGAATTTTTTTTATGTTGACACCGAACAAAATACGAATTTTATCGCGGTTATAAATATATTGTTATTTTCTCCCGACGTTTCGAAGACTTTGCAGCCTTCATGGTCACGGGGCGGACTGAGGTGTTGATCATCCGCAAGTGAAAGTTACTATATCTAGCTACATTGTACAATTAAATATTTAAATATACATAAAATCCGTAAATAGTTTTATTTCAATGTCTTACATTCGTATAAATATAAGCAATCCGAGTATACTATAGTCTAAATTATAAAAATGACATTTTCATTATATACACATCAATGAATTTAATATTATAATAATATATATTTTTAAGTTAATTTTCCCTTAAGCGAATTGTGGAATATTTAAGTCCGCAGAATATTGTATTGAAATTACTTCTACCGTTTCTTCTACAAACATACTTCGGCAGAATAATATATCTAACTATACTGCACAGGAACGACAGCTCGATTTAACTTGTTCCACTATTTTTAACAAAATTTCTAACGTTTCTACATTTTTAGAGCGAAATCAAAACGTCGTGTTAAATCTTCCTAAAGAAATTTACTTCTGACTTGAAATTACTTTTAAAGAAAAACCATTTCACAGTTAAGGCTTTTCTTGTAGAAATTATAACGACTAAGAAATATATATTATTTATAAGTTGCAATATTTTAATTGCTAATGCAATAAGCTAATGAATATTTAAATATTATATTTGCAGTGTTTCAAATACCATCGTAACAATATTTTATTTACTGTTCTTTATATTCGCAGTTGACAACTGTTAACAATTTTCGAGAGGTTTAAGTAATAAAAGACACCCGGCGCTTCTCAAAATAATGTACACTTTAACACAAAAGTAAGACTTTTGTCTGTGTAAGTATAGACTTTTGTCATCGATGAAATGAGAATGGATAGCTTGTGATTTTGACTTTAGTTTACTATATTTGTTATTAAAAGGCTTTTTCGCACTTTTATTACATACTGCTTCTTCTTTTCTATTAATGGCTGAAGAGCCAAAATTTGGCGCATACAGCATTGACGATTCCTTTAATTTCGTACATGACTATAATCAACTGTTTTTATTCATAAACTTGGGTGAACCAACCAACCATTTCTCGATTTATTAAAAATATTTTATTTTATACTTTAACAAAATTTTGTTTCTAAGAAACACAAATCTCGAAATAAAAAATAGACCAAAATATTTGAGTTATAGTGTATTAATTTTTATATCACGCAATGAAACTGCAGAATTAATAGTTATAGATATACATATTATATACTTATATATAAACCGAAAAATTTGTTTGAACGCGCTAATCTCAGAAATTACTAAGCCGATTTTGATTTATTTCACTATTAGAAAGCTTCATTACTCTAGAATGCCATAGGCTAGTTTTTATCCAGTAAAATTATTCATTCCGAAAACCTTTTTCACGCGAGCCGAGTCGCAAGCAAAATCTAGTATTTAATAACCTAAGCACACTTCGCTTAAGATTTTATGGAAGGAGATATGAGCGAAACCTAATAGCTCAATGCTATATGTACAAAGTTATGGAAGAACGGTATAATTCAATTTCACGAAAGACCTTAGTAAATTGCGACAAAATTGAGCAAGCGTAGTCACTTCATGTCAATTAAGGTTAGATTCATCTAATGAATATCGTTTGATACAGTTTCCAAATTCTAGCTGATAGTCTTTAAACTTTGCCTTTATCATTAATAATTAATAACAGTATAACAGTAACAGTAGGCGGTACATACTAATTCGCTCTGTTAATAAAATAATGACCTATTTCGGAATTGTTAATTTGTGACGGTCGTCGGAAACAAATTTTTGTTTGCTACCTTTTTTTGGAAGTTGCTATAAAATTGAGCTTATTAAAGATAGGTAAAAAATTAAACCTTATAGCATGAAAAAAAGGGAAACAGCTTTTTAGCTGTTTCCCTTTTTTTACAAACAGAAATTAGTTGTTTGACGATTCCAACAAATTGGCAATTTGGAATGGGTCATTATTTTATTAAGAGTGTGCTATATTAATAACGTATAGTATGCACAGGCTACTGTTGAGGGCTTAGTCCACCACAATAGCCTAGTGGGGATTGAAAGTCTTCACATATGTGTATATCCGGTTTCAATAGGCCGGCATAATTGTGTCGACTATGCAGGGGTTATAATATCTCGTCAGTCGACATTCTATTGGACCCATTCCATACTAACAGGTGCAGTAGAATTTAAAAGGTACGTCACCTTTCAAATTCTTAGGTGTGTAAGTTTCCTCAAGTTGTTTTCCTTCTCCGTTAAAGTGAATAATTATAATTGATAAACAATACACACATAACAAAAAAAATTCAGAGATGTATGCCTAGGTGTTGAACATGCGAACATTTGTCGATAGACGAAACTATGTTAAGTCTTTAATGATTTAATAAAAAAGTAATAGAACTAGACTTTCAGCCAGGTACGGCATTATTTCTAACCAAAGAAATACAAAATTAGTTTTTATTTTCTAGTCAATAGCATGCATTGCTTTTCGCTACTTTATCGATTATGGACTTCGGCATTAAAAGTCGTGCTACAACTTTCATTGGACCGAAACTTTGAGGACGAAGGATCAACAAGTTTGATTGAAGTCGTGTGACGCTCATAACAATTCGATTGTCATAGTTATACACCAAGTAAACTATACTACAGCTACTATCATGCTTTCTCTGCTTTTGAGTGCCTCGGTGGCGTAGTTCTGATTGTACACGGTACGAGCACGACTATCGCGCTGTCCTGGATTCGAATCCTGGGTCGGGCCAAAATAATTGTGACTAGGTTTTGTTCATCTTAAAATTACTCAATCGCCGCTCAGAGTCAGGAAGTTGGCGGTGTGATACCGCCGTGCCTCGGAAAGTACGTAAAGCCGTTGGTCTTGCGCCTGATCTCTCTCCGTTCAAGTCGGATTGCCGTCACACCGGACTATGAGTAGGAGGAATAAAGAGTGCACCCGTGTATTTCGCACACACTTGTTTACTATAATATCTCCTGTGCACTTAGTTGATCTCCAATGAGATTAGCCACCGTGACCGAAATTCGGTTAGGAATCATATCATGCTTTCTGAAAACATGTTTGAAGAAGGTGCCGACCCCACTTAGAGTGTTCCAGAATTTAACAATTCATTTTATTATGCAACAGAATTAATCACTTTTTATGTTCAAGAGAATGTTAGACATTGAAATAAAACTATTTTAAGGATTTTACCGCGGTTTTTCTAAAATGTAAGTACATATTTTAAATTTGACTTTTCAGACTTCGTACACCTTAGTTGCCCCCGTGACCATAACGGCTGTAATGCCTTCAAAACGTCGAGAGCAAATGATAATATAAAAAACCGAAATAAAATTCAGATAAAATTTTATTTCAAAGCAACAGAATTGTTAGTTAACTCTAAATTGATTTATCAGACAATATTAATTTTCCTACAGCCGTTGAGGTCTTGTGACCTCATTGCGTATTGATAAACTTTATAATCAAAAACGTAATAATATAATTACCGCGGAAACCTCAAAGCCGCGGCTCAACAAAGCAAACTCATTAACCATTGGAAACTTCGACTCTATTGATTGATTGTTACCTAAATAATGCCAACAATGGCATAACTTCGAGATTAAAACCGAAAATTTACAGTAGGCTAAAATAATTTTGAACGTCCAAGGAATTTCCCGATGAAATATTTCAACTGGCCAGTTAATTGAAACGAGGCTAGAACTTATCGGAAAATTAATAACTATTCTCACATTCGTATTGCTGCGCATTTTTGGAATACTTTTCGGTATCGATAACAATTTCATTGAACACGAAATGCATGGTATTATATCTCTTAGAAATCTAAAGTGATTTTCACATTAATTATATATTTTCATAGAAGTAATACACTTTATGATGGCGTTTTATCGTAATAAATAATTATTAATAGATGGAATAGTGATACGGATTATCCCTTTAAATACATAAAATACTAAATATTATTAACATATTACCATATCAAACCCTGACCTTTAATGGAAGACTGATCCCGGGGGCCTGATTGTAATTCCTGCTTATTAAATCACCGTCGACCCAAAATTATATTGAAGTTTAATTGATAAATTAATATGTAACCACCTTACAAGTCCATTACTGCGGCTCAACTTTGACAAAGGAAAGTTTCGTCAAATTTAAATTTGCTTCGGCGCGATTCAATATTAAATTTACGGAGGTATGGAACATGTCCGAGGTACAAGAGGGAATTTCATTGAATCTAAATTATGTGATGATGGGTATATATATAATACCACGAAAAGACAATCTTTACCTTTTTTTTATTGTTTTGAATGACGAGAAGAGCTTGCCCTTCGCCTGATAGTAAGTGATACGACCACCCATATAAAAACACCATCCAGCACCTTGAATTACAAAGTATTGTTTGGTATTCCACTGCGCTCGCCATCTCGAGACATAAGATGTTAAGTATTATTATGTCCAGTAGTTACACTGGCTACAATGTCCTTTAAACCAGAATGCAACAGTGACTACACACTGCTGCTTGGCGGCAGAAATAGACCTTTCGATGGTACCCAGGCGGACTCTCACACATGAAAGACCTGCTTTTAGTAGAACGCAAGTACCTTGTGGCAATAATATTATAACTTATTGTACGAGACGTTATTAGGAAGGTTCCAAATATTGGGATAAAGGTAAAGTCTAAATTTACCCTCCGTGGACCTCTTTACAAAGAACATTAATTTGGCAGTTTCTTGAATTAGAGATGAACTCAAAACGGACCGTCCTTAGACAAAATTTATCTTGACCTAGTTGCGACGTAAATATGAGACGATAAAAACGAATATTCGCCAAATAAAATATTCCTCAAATGCAGTGGAACGGTGCTGTAGAAGCGAGCATTATTAAAATAAAATATAACTCTGAACCGAGCATCATATAAAACTTGAAACAGAGATTATATTATTATCGTATACTAAGATTTTTCTCATTACATTCGCAATATAAATTTTAACTTCAGCGAAATTTCCCCTACCATGAGATGACTTAGCTGAAATATTCTTTTTTAATTTTATTCAAAGTGAATTTCGGATCATTGCAATATAGATTTATTTTCGTAATTTAGATACATCTTTTCAATTGTTTAAAGTGTTTATGACCTTTTAGCATATCTCGTTCTCAGTAGAATTTATAAAGTCGTCCTTATATCTAATATACTTAATGGATTTTATTTGTTGTTGAAACCATAAATAAGTCTATACTTTCTCGAAGAATGAACATGTTGAAAATTCTTCTAACAATGTACATATTGTGGGCGTAGAAAACGCCTACATACTATATGTTGATAGAGTTTATAAATACGATATAATAAAAGAAAAAACTTACTTTTGTCAATATATTTATACCGTTGTTTTATTTAAATAGTAGGTTTTCTTATAAATATGGGATAACTTTTTTTTTATTTCTTTGAATAACGAGACGAGCTTGCCGTTCGCCTTATGGTAAGCTATACGACCGTCCATAAAAAATAGAAACACAATCCAACACCTTAAATTACAAAGTATTGTTCGGTATTCCACCGCGCTCGCCATCCTAAAACATGAGATGTTAAGTCTCATTATGTCCAGTAGTTATACTGGCTACAAAGTCCTTCAAACCGAAACACAACAGTGACTACACACTGCTACTTTGGCGGCAGAAGTAGACATTGCGGTGGTACCTACCCAGGCGGACTCTCACATATGAGAGACCTACCACCAGTAACATAACTTTTTAAAAATACTAAATTTCTCATTATTTACGATTATCTTTATTTAAATAGTATGATGTTTTTTTTACACGAGCACGAAAAAATGACTATACTACACCTGATGGTAAGTGGAGTGGTGTCCAGACTCCAGTCTTCAGATAGAACGTTACCGACGAGAGATCTATATCCCTTGCCAGTCGACATTATTATACTCGCCTATTTGAAACAGAATATACACATTTAAATCCATCTAATATAATGAAATTAGACAGATAAATGGTAATGATAAGCGGAGTATGTCAGTTTGTTGCCAGTCAACACAATTATGCCGGCATGTTGTTCATTCTAAAGTATCTATAAAACATAACATTCCAATTTACATCCGTCACGTTCGTATTCAAAAAGTAAGGGCTTACTTGAGATAATGTTCATTCCACATTTGAAACGACTCGTAGTGGAAGTTTCCTCGCATCACGTAAAATGTATGCTTACAGCTCGGCGATAAACATCACTTAATCCACGTTATACCAAGTTTTTGACTTATAAGTTAATGTAACTGCACGGTTGGGGATTGTTGAAATATAAGTTTTGTTTGTTTAATAAATGGTATAAAACTCTGATATTAAACTTTACGCCTCTAATACGGGAAAGATAGAGATGTTTTTCTGATTTTTATTTATCTTATTTTTTAAGCGTTCTGTGTGGTTAATGACAACACTGCTAAAAAGCTGGCCATCAATGGGTTTTGCTTCTCGTCTTATGCGGTTGTCTAAAAAAAAAAATTGGACAAGGTATATGTTCAGACTGGATTGTGCTACAGATTTTGTTTTGGATAGCTTCACATGATAATAAAGAACGTGTACTCGTAAACAGGGACGAGCAAATCCTCCAGAAATACTGACAAACTATGGTGTTTCATGGATTGTCTATGGCATTGTTCATTCCTACAAGCGTGCCTTTTTATTACGTCAGGTGTGACGTTATATCCGTTAAACAAAAAAAAAATACCCACAACTTTATGCAATAACTTTATATATATCCTTGTAACATAGGCACGTTTTTATGTTTGTATAGTTTTTATATTGAACAAATTTGCATTCATTTTTGGGAAGTTACTCCGTTAAACGAATCACAGAATGTTTTATTCTCAACAAATGTAATTGTATTACACCCATGGTAGGGACAATTTCGATACGTCCAAAGTTAATAACTTGGCAACTACTTATTTAAATACGGTAATTTCTTTTCCACAGTTAAAGCATTTATCAATACTTTATTAACTTACAGTATGATTTAAATAATTATTGATTTTTTGTTACAGATTCTAGTATTATTAAGCCGTATGTGTACTATTTGTTATAAGGCATTTCGACGCGCGGGTCACAAGTCTGTTGTTCCTAAAACGATCATAATTATTCATTTATTTGTGCTGTTTGACAAAATTAAAATCTACTTAGCCATTATGCATGAAGACATGAAGTTTCCTGTGTTTATAAATTCTGATAGACGGCAACAATTATTTCTCTCTAAGAAGATTAAATTGCCTCTAGCTAAATACTACGTAAGTAAAAATATATTATGTTTACGTGAATGTTAAACATTAAAATAAATATATTATTCTATATTATAATTTTCTCTCGAATTTTTGAAGACTGCGGCCAAAATTATAATATAAAAATCCGCGGTAAAATCCGTAAAATAATTATATTTTAATGATTATGGAAGTAAAATCTGAATCTGAGTGCATATTTACCGAGATAAAAAATAGCCTATGTACATCCAGGACATGGTTTAGTCGTGTGCCAAATTTCAATGGCCTTTAAAATTTAATACGACGAAATTTTAAAGGCCGAAATATCCATGCATATTAATTATTTTTACGTTTTTCTTTCAACTGCGAGAACTAATCACTAACTAGACGTGAATTTAAATTCTTTACTTGCCAATACTTGTTTAGTTACCCAGATTAAATCCGAAACAAAATGTATGAAAATGGACCTTGAGCTACCACCTTAAGAAAAAACTTTTTACTTGTTTTTAAGCACATTGCGAGCGAAGGTATGAGATATGGCATAATTAAAATTCATATTAAAATGTAAAAAAAAAAAAAAATGTTACAAATATATTAAATAAGACGTTAGAATTTTAACCATTAGACAACCTCTAGTATGATTCATTTAAGAAAATAACTAAAAAATGGTATTAACAAATTATGTTTACAAAAAAAAAATAATGAGGAGATATAAAACTAATGCTATGCAAATATTTTTATATCTAGATGTTCTTGAAAAGAACTAGATTGGCGTCATAAAGGCAGAATACTAATCAGTGTAAATTAATTCATGAATATTCTATAGATATGGTGGTATTTGTCATAGTTAAATAAATAACTAGTCCAATAGCGGACTATTCTGTTCAAAGATACAAGTCTAATATACAATACAATTACTTTAGATATAATACAAATCAATACAAATTATAACATGATTAAATGTTAACATTGCACACAATATATATAAAGATATTTCTATATAACGTGATAATGTAATATCATTAACTAAGAAAATATTATTTGTGAGTTTTTTAACATTATATAACTATAATGCAGAAGTACTATTTTAAACAATACTTATACAAAATGACTCCTAATATTCCACTTGTAGAAAATATAAAAATATCACAAACAAAACTATAATGTGATTTGGATTACATAATAGCTTTTTCGGAGCATTTTGTACAATAAATCCATATTTAATTTGGGCGGAAAAAGGTGTACCTTTGCAAATTTCGTAAGGCCCCCAAGCATTATCCGGGGCTCTAAATCTCGTGGGTCCAACGTTATTTGACAAGCTATAAAAGTACTTCTTTCGTAGTTTATTATGATAAAAAAATATGAAAGAGAGAAATCCGGGAATCCCTAGAGACATTATCGTTTCTTTTCTTTTACAGTAAGTTATAAATTGAGTATTTTTGTGTACTCTTAATAGAATTCGATATGTCTACTGAATAGTTCTTAGCACTTGAAGCTTAGACGATGCCAACCAAGTCCCTGAACATGGGGCTAATATACTATTATATAACATTGGATTATCACTCTAATGACACATGTTTTCTAAATATTAATAATCAATATTCTTCGTCACGAAGATGTATGATAAACAAAAACGATCATTCAGAGCGATTCTGAACAGAATTTTTTACATAAATATAACTAAATGACCCCTAATTTTACAATCGTTTCCACACATTAATCGATTTTTTATTTTACTTTTTATAAAAGAATAAAAAATATCTACACTTAATACATTTTATAAATAATCCGGCCTGTTCTACTAATATTATAAAAGCGAAAGTTTGTGAGGATAGATGTATGTATGTATGTTTGTTCCTCTTTCACGAAAAAACTACTGAACGGATTTGGATGAAACTTTACAGTAATATTGGTTACACATCAAAATAACATAGGCTACAATTTATAATGATTTCGTATAATTTGGTTATAATATAACACATCAAGTAAGTCGGAATAAAAATTATCCCGGAATACTCCTTCACGCTGGCAAAGCCGCGAGCAAAAGCTCACATATAAAAGTCAATTTTCAGAAATACTCAAAAATGATTATCTCCTCAACCTTCAAACAATTATTTAGATAGTTTTGATTGTTAAACGCGAAATAACGATATCGCAGGTAAGATTTTAATTGGATAACCCTTTACAAAATTAGCGCCGGATACAACAGCGGTTGTACTAATAATAAATCATTTGGCTTAGCGTCCTACATCCATTAATAATGGGAATAATTAATTTATGGTGGTGTATCAAATAGTTTTACATTTCGCTTTAATTACGAGTAAGGGTTAAGTGTTTTTAATGAAATGTATGATGTTTTATATTAAAGTAATGGACGCACTTGTGTTCTGTGCTTATATTATTACTAGGTGGTGTCATAGTTCCATGAAAAGGAAATGAAAAATCAGCTCTAAATAGGTTTATTTAAAGCTGATTTTTCAATCGTCGAATAAAAGTATAAATAGAATAAAACATTTAAAAATACAATCGTTTTAAATAATTGTAATGTTCAACTTTCATATTTACAGGATATTATAATTCTTCGATGGTTTCCTTTAATACAATTAAAAATTAAACAAATACTAAAAAGAGCTGACAACCGGCAGACAAGTCAGTCGATCCATACTTGTATGTTTGTATAAATAAATACCACAAAAAGCTATACGGTTAATTATGTTCCATAAAAGGCACCACAAAAGAACATTCCACCATTCACACGATTCCACACAAAAGATGCAAAACAACGCAATCAAGGAACCCATCATAATCATATCACCGTGCATGTGAAATGAGGACGCACACAAATGTATTAACCACAGCTCAGGTGTAACAGTATGTTAACTTAGTTAGATTATGTACGATGCTAAAGCGGTTGACCATACATAGTTTGATACTGTGATCAGCTTACCACCATCTGGGATGGTTTACTGTTAAATCGTATTTTAGTATAAGAGAACACTTGAAGGTTAAATGATCTTAACTGTTCCCATCGGTTTCTTCTATCTCTACTCTTCTTTTATTTCCTTCATTTCTCTATAACTCTTTTTAAACAGAGTTAAGAGCTTGCCAGTATCCTACTAACTAATCGGCCATATTTCTACAACCTAACCTGTCGCTGTAAAATTTGAATAAATAATTATTAGACAGATGGTATAAACTCTGTTAAATATTGCTGTACTTAATTAGGGTTAAGACTAATTAGTGTTCTGTTCAACAAGTTTCACCGTGTGTGATAAAATGCGTGACACTGTCGATACTAGCTTGCAGGAGTTGCAGGGTGTGAGGGCGGGAGTCTCTTGCCTAATCTTAAAATTTAAAATTATACTCTTATTGTCTTATAATCAGATTACTACAGAATTGAGGTACTGCACCTTGAACTGTGATAACAAATTGCCTGAAACCTCATTGCCAACCACAAAGAAATAAACTCCATGATATAATATGAAGTCTCAGATGAGAAAAAATCGCATCAGAAAAACCCGCTGAATGTTGTGTAAAATGTTAATAAATGCAAACCTGGAAATTACAATTCTTTCCTTCTGTTAGACACGCAAATCTTGTGCTGGAAGGACTTAAAAGTGATTGCAGCTTCCCTTGAGAATTTTTATGTCAGTCAATCCATACTATGCACAAACATTTCTTTTTGTCACGTTTTGACACCAATTTTCCAAATTACAAAAAAAAACATTTAGGGAAATTTACAATAAATAAAAATGAAAACAGAACAATTAATTTATCTAAACAGAGATAAAACAAAAAAAATCTGGAAATTGTTTTCCAGTTTTGCAGATTACCTCATGCTTCGAATTACATAACAAAAATTTTGGTTAAAAGTGGGCGATCTCATGAATTTACCTGAGATACGGAAAATGTAAAACTAGTTAGGACGATAGCCGTCGATCAACACGATGCAAACCTGATGCAACATCGATTGAAGAACGATTAATAATCTTATACGAATTACTTTGTTGAAAGGTGGATAAACAGAAATATCAATTTTGAGAATATATTCGAGAAATGGCTTTAACAGTTTTATCTTGCAAATTTCGTAAATATAATAGAGTGTGATATTTGGAAGGTTATGTGTTTGGATGCTGAAGATATTTAAATGAATATACAAATGGAACAAGTCTCGGATTAACATATATACTACGGCTTTATCCGGCGAAGTGAACAGTGGGAATTTATTTCCGATAAAAAACTGCAAGAAGCGGAGTCGCTATTATTTTGTTTTTATTGCTTTTAATGACGAGACGAGCATATCATTTGCCTAACAGTAAGCGATTCGGCCGCCCATAAGCCGTAGAAACACCATCCAACAACTTGAATTACAAAGTATTGTTTCGTATTCCACTGCGCTCGCCATCCTGAGACATGAGATGTTATGTCTTATGATGTCCAGTTGTTACACTGGCTACAATGTACAATCTAATCTAGATAATATTATAATCTAATGATTAAACAATAAGTCTAGTAAAATAAGAGCAGATAACGTCATCAAACTAAAAGGAGTCAAGTTTTAAATTTATCAATAAATGCCTACACTCCTATTATCAACGAAAGATCGATGGAGACGAAATAACCTCTGAATATGTCACCAGCTTTAAAACGTGTGAATATTTTTCGCATTTATTAAAATGGACAATGCTGCCACCCTTTTCAATGGACATAACGTGACATCCAACAACATTTTTAACACATATTTCTCATTCACGGTTGAATGAAAGTTAACGGCTTTAACAAACATTCAGTAGAGTTTTTCTTCATGTTTGAAACTAGTGCGTTGGCTTTAAAATGTAGAAAAACCCACGGCAACAATGAGACGCGTAGCTGACGGTGGTACAGTCAGCGACGAAAGTAGGTAAACATTTTTTTTTCAAATCGCTTTAAAACTTTTATTTCCTTGTGCATAGTCGTTTTTTCTTTAATAAAATGAATTTCGAATGGTTTATTCTATCTTAGATAAAGAGAAAAGATTATTCAATTGATTTTAAAACGTAAGAGCGTTTTGAAATGTTTAAATTAATCACCTACTTTTATGGATGACTGTACATTGTCAGAGCAATGATATCATACGTTTACCACTAGGTTATATTTATGGTACCATACACCTCTTAAAATATCTTTTTCGCTCCTCAGTGAAACAACACTTAATTATTTATTTTACGTCAATTATAATCTTTATGCATTAGATTAAATTTTTCTTTCATTCAGAGAGTTGTATAGCGCAGCGACGTCCATCTACAAGGTACAAGACGACTTGATAAAAGTCGTAGGAACACCCTGGTTGCAGACAATTTTTGAGAGGTCCATCTGCAAATTTAAGATCTGTGTTCAACAGTGGACTTCGTGAGGTTAATGATCATGATGATGAGATTCTAATTATACATAACCAGTGAGTAGATGGCTAATTCAACATTAAACTACGGATATTTACTTTATTGACACCATGGTGACTTTTTTTTCAATTATTTATTTTGGTACATCATCAGCAAGATTTAACAAGTTTCTCGAAATTATATGATAATAAATAATTGTAGGTTTATGCAAATACGTTTAGGCATTAAAAACATGTCCTAGTTTTAACTAAAACCGTATGAAAATTATTACTTTTTAAAAATATTTATTTTCCAACTACTTAGTCAATATCCAACACCACAAAAAGTCTACGTAAATATTGAACATGAAATTTTTTATGAAAATTATTCACACGTACAAACGTAATTAACTTGCTTCTTAATTACTTTTTTATCGAAAGAATGATGTATGTAAAGTTAATGCACGACCGGTAAATGGCTACATTAATTAATAAAGATTAATTATTATTTACAGTCATTACGTATTTGTAAAAATATGATTTATTTTCATAGTTTGGAAAATGGTATTCTTGTTTAAAAAACTGCTCGAAGTACCCAATATCATAGATATTATTATAAATAGTTGACTAAGGTGATTTCTACGTTTCTATTAGAAGAGAAGTCATCTCGCTATATATTCATTTCATAAGTCAGCAAGGATGCAAAACAAGTCGATCGTAATTGGTCCAAAATTTAAAAATCGAATTAGACTAGTCACCGTGATTTATAGTTAAGAAATGCAGACCTAGAGAGAAACAAAGAAAATTTTCACAAATAGCAAATAAATCCTCGTTTTTACAGTTCAAAATTCATAAACAGTTCAAATAACTCGTACATTTAAAAGAAATGAGGTCAGCAAAGCCTATTCCATATTTCTAAATATTCGTTGCCATAGCAACCCTGGCTAACGAGTTTCTAAATGAAAACTGCTTTGTGCCTTCAAACAGGGAATTTTGTGAAAACTATAATCGTTATGTCGATGCGAGTAAGGCGTATTTTAATTAGAGACCAAATTGGAACAGGGGGAAACGGGGTTAAGGGAAATGTTTAAATATACTTGCAGGAAAATAATACCAATTAGCACGGTGTCGGATTTTAAAACTTAACATGGCATTTGTAGGCATGAGATTCGCGATCTTGTCAGTATACAAAGTATCACGTAAAATTATTATTTAGACTTATAGTGCGTCTTTAGATTTTTTTTAATGTACATTGTCCATTTTTATAGCCCTCAAGTATTGAGGCGACCGACGAAAATAATACTAAATTTGAAATCACATTATGTAACCTATTACCTCATTTACCGATAAAGACAAAAAATAAAAATGAAGTAGTCAGACATGAGAGGTTGTCTTATTATGTCGAGTAGTTACACTGGCTACAATGTCATTCAAAACGGAATACAACAGTGACTAAACAATGCTGCTTACCTACCCACAAGTAAATTACCATTAATAAATTAAGAATTCGAAATTTAAATTTAAACAGTGTTCGATTCAAATCCGTTATCGTCTCAGCGCAGCTCTGAGCGCAGCGCTGCGTGATGCCGGCTGAAGTCGTGTTAAAGACAATTAATCTGACTACAGTAATTATCCCACTACGTACACATGTTAACAATACCGTGTCTAAGACAAATAAATAAAAGAGTTATCCGTTATTACAATGACACATCGTCGTACAAACATGTTTTGTTTAATTGTTCTGTAGAATAAAGTAAAAGAAATACACGTCGAATTGTTATTAACAACAGGAGGTTATCCTACTCCTTTTTTGAAGTCGGTTAATAAAACTTTGTTATTAGATTAGCTGAGCCCGATTTCTCTGAAAAGTTGGATACTAACGCTCCATGATGTGACGGAAAGCGAGCCTATTGCGTTATTTGGCAAAGATATATTATGTAGCTAGTGAATGAATGGAATACAATCATTTCTGAATGGAAAATTGCACTTGACCTAGAATACGGATCCTAAAATTTACGATTCGCAACTCATTAATGCTGTCTCTTGTCGATATTATCAAATAATGCTTACATATTATGAAACAAAGTCGGCCTGCGGCGTCACTCTGTCTGAACGTGATAAACTCAAAAACTACGCAACGAATTGTCATAAGATTTTCACCAATAAACAGAGTAATTCAAAAGAAATATTTATCTGTATAATTCATTATTGTTTTGTACGACGGGAAACAATAGACGGAGTAACCCAAGAGGTATGTTTATGTGTATAATTAATTAATGTTTTGTACGACAGAAAAAACATCTAAGCATAACTATATGCTCTGACATCCATCCATAACTGGGGCGGATTGCGGTAACAAATGTTATTAATAAAAAATATATAAATACTGAAAGAAATAATAATTCTCTTTTCAAATTATTTATCATTCTCATACACAATATGCTTAACCTCGGATTCGTCAGGAAACGATTGTAATTTTGTTGTAGAATTACCAAATCATTGATAAATGCTTAGAGTTCTTCTATACAATGACTAAAACGCATTGAATAATAGAAGAATTTTTCATAGTTTTACTCGCTCATATCGTACACTAAAAAATTAACTTGCCATATTTATTTTAACTTGCTATTTTTTTTTGCTTTGACTGACGAGACGAGCTTGCCGTTCACCTGATTGTAAACGATACGACCGCTCATAAACAGTAGAACCACCATCACGCCGTGAAGTACAAAGTATTGTTTGGTATTTCACTGCGCTTGCCATCCTGAGACATGAGTTGTTAAGTCTTATTATGTCCAGTAGTTATACTGTCTACCATGTCCTTCAAACGGGAATACAACAGCGACTACACACTGTTACTTTGCGGCTGAAATAGACATTGCGGTGTTACCTACCCAAGTGGACTCTCACATATGAGGAACAACCACCAGTAAATATATTTGAACAGAATGTTAGCCTGGCTGAAACCTAACATCTTTGTATATTTACATCATAATTATAATCAACTCTAGGATATCCATACAGACCTTTTGGAAATGGTCTATATCCAGTGAATTTCTGTGACCATTTATGTGACAATGTATATTTGTAGCCTTAATTGTAATTACAAGTTGCTTGCCGGAACTTTATACAGTAAACAAAATTCCACTGTAGATTAATTCCCAGGTCCATAATTTTATCGCAATGCAAAAATTGCAATAAATATTACAAATGAGCAATTAAAACATTTTATACGCGAACATACATACTGCATAACTGGAGCTTGTAAAATTATATACTATTATTATTGGGTCTATCGTTAATACAAAAAATGATATTTATTATTCTACATATTTTAGATTTAAAGCTGAATTTTAAAATACTAAACAAAAGTTTTTTTTTTTTTTGTTTTAACAACTTCGTAAGATATTTGTACAAGAAGAGAAAATATAACACCTTCTTTTATTATTGCTTTGAATGACGAGACGAGCTTGCCGTGGAAACACCACCCAACAACTTGAGTTACAAAGTATTGTTTTGTATTCCACTGCGCTCACCATCCTGAGACACGAGATGTTAAGTCTTATTCTGTCCAGTAGTTACACTGACTACAATGTCCTTCATATCGGGACACAACAGTGACAGTGAGTGTACACACTGCTTCTTGGCGGCAGAAATAGACATTGTGGTACCTACCCAGGGGAAATCTCACATATGTATGAGAGATCTACTACCAGTGAAATGTATAAAACCACATAAATGCATGGCAAAGAATGACTACGGAACCCACGTTATTTCTATAAATGTATAACTTGCCACATTTTTATCTCCATTCACAATTGGCGTATGATTGTATGTTAGTTCGCGTAATGATCGTCTCAATAGTTTTGACCCTGACTCACTGATGCAGCTACGTTGGTTGTACTTCAATACATATGTTTCCGGTGCTATTGATTTCATTTGTCACTTACACATTTTGAAGTACGTATATTTACATGAAATGAAGGAAACATATAAATCTCTTAAAATTTATTCGTTAAAACTTTTGAACGAATGTGTATTCTAAATTAAAATGATAAAGTGCAGAATCGCATGTCTGCTCATGTCTTAATCATAGACATTGAATGGCCATTATCACAGATCACAAAACTGTGAATTTGAACCTTATGAATTCACTTACTTCTTTAACTATCAGGCATTGCCAGATAACATCGACCAACAGCTATGTTATAGTGCAAAATGCCACTTCAACGAGATAGTTTGCAGAACAAACACTTCTCATATAACGCAAATTTTTGGTCAATCCGCTTACCGCCCAAATATTAGTTCATAAATGTTTACACGCTCGTATTAAGATGTATTTGAATGGGGTGAATTTGATTTATTATGACAGTGAAGTAGGATATATTTTATATCCGCTCGGATAGCGACCACCATACACAAGGTTTTAAAACCCATAGTTGCTCACGTAAGTGTGTCCCGTTTCGATTAGTCTGTGTATATGATGTTCCAAAAGGGCGGCATAATTGTGTCGACTGGCGAGGGGTAATCGTCAGTCGACATTAGATTTATTCTGCCTAAAATGACTATATATCTGCCACTGAAATGCCCATAGCATTAATGCGGTAAGCGGTAAATAATATAGCGCGTCATAAATGGAATACTGCGAAGTATGAGACATGGCCGCGATTATTATCAGTAGGAAGAAATAAATGAGCACAATTATTTCGAGATAGTATCAAGTTAATTTGTAAGATGTTTGCTTCTTCCGTTTTTATGATTACAAACTTTTAGCTGATTTCAAAATATGTCCACTGTTTTAAGAGTTATAGTTAATTGAAAACTCTATATCAACCTTATTTTGTTGCATTTTAGGCAATTGTTATCAAAATGTCTATTGTGTTACAACTGCAAAATTTTTGCCTACAAAAATATAAAAATTATAAAATGTTTCCCGTCATTATTAAATGCATTTTTTTAATAAAAGGGACAATCATATTTAAGTATTTCCCATTATAATAAAGTATTTATGAAGTATAAGTCTACAAGTCACAATATTTTCCATCATGTAATAATTAAATGCGATTTTTTAATAAAGGGGGGACAATCATATTGAAGTGTGCTTCTCATTTCTGCGGCCTCACATTCTTACGCGGCCGTCAGGGGAAATAGATCGCATACCACTATTGTCATGCCTTATTGAGCTGGCTGTATTGTGTTTATCTTCAAGACTGGGCCTTGAGGGGTGGGTGATGTAATTGATTGTAGGGTTCTAGAACAAAAACTGCTCTAAACAATAAAAAACAACAATTGTATTTTCTTCTTTCTCTGTATTATGTACTGTCGTTTATCCTTTAAACTGATTTTAAGGAGCAAGACCAGAATTTCTTGCTCGTTCTTCTCTGGTAAGAATTACTTTCCGAACTGGTGGTAGAGTTAATTATTGACGGAATCTAAATAATGTACATTTTACAGGTTCAAAATAAATTATTTTATTTCATATCATTTCAAGAATCTTAACACGTTGGTTGGTTGTTATGGTATGACATATGAATAGAATAGTTATAAATAATTTCGATAAATGCAAACAAATATGTATTTCAATTATAACTTAATCTGGATTACAAATATAAAACACACGTAAATATTACCTAATCCGACACATGTACACACACTCCTTTAATCCCCAAAGGGGTAGGCAGAGGCGCAACTGGTGCACCCACTTTCCGCCATGTGTATTCCGTCCCGTGATATGATAGAGGGAGAGCTTATCGCCATTGGGCACAAATTCGAGACTACGGGCTGACACTAAGTAGACAAATCTAATATCACTTTGCCCGACTCGGGATCAAATCCATGAAAGCATGCAGTCGTACCCTAATACAACAATTATTGAATTATGTATCATACAAACTGTAACGATACTTTGTTTCAATAAATTAAAGTTACTTTATACATTTTTACAATAATACTATGTTGCAAAAGTTGTACAATGTTGCAATATTTGTGTATACGCAAACTACATTTGTCATATCAGAAAACACAGAATGAGAATACATACCAAATGTCTGTTATGCATCTCGTAGATGTTTCCGATACACGCAATGTTCATGTAACACGTCAATATTCACTTTGCGAGATCTCTTTGTCACATTTCAGAGAACACGTCGATACCAAGTCAATTGAGGTAATACTTTGTATGGAAATCTTGGATACTGTATTGCGTACAAATAGGGTAAGCCAAATTTGATCTTATTGTTACTTTAGAAAAACATATTTCAGTTTTTGAAAAAATAACTATTGCGGGCTCAGATAGGGGTTCCGGCAAAATACCCTGGTAGGTTTCATTAGTAATTTTGGATAAAAAGTTGTTGTTTATTTTGAGTAATTTTTGCTTATACCTTGACCTGCGTGGAAGTCTTTTGGGGAAATAAAAGTTTTATAAGATTCGTCCATTTGGTCACAAATTGCCTCTAAAAAAATGATCGTGCTGTTGTCTCGCTTCTGTCCCACTCCCAAACACGGTCCCATTAATAATTTTAATAAAATATAGCGATAGTATGCAGGTCGATATTAAATTTTATTAATTGGTATTCTATTTATTTATCATTGATAACAATATATTTATGCCAAAAAGTTAGCAGCTTATCAAAGCTTTTTATTGATTGATATCCTAAATTTACCTTATCTTGTACAAACTGTTTACTTGCATAGTCAATATACATTTTTTTCCTCATTTTTTACTTAAATAAGTTTATACGTCAAAAATAAATATCAATACTTACGCTAAGTTTACATGTCAAAAAAATATCAACAATGTTTTTTATGTTTTTTTTATTTTGTTAAAAAAACTGGGTATAATACTTATTATTTTTAACTTATGTAAAATAGTTCATGCCATCACAGGGTGCGTAGCGATAACATTGTGCCTTTCTAGATATGAATACTACATCCGAAATGGACTTGTGTTTAAGAAATTATGTTCTATGCACCGTGCGTACTTAAATTGATGTCGTTGTTCGTCAGTTTGTAGGGACTAGAGCTGGAACTATTATTTCAGTCATACTGCCACGCTTCGGGCCAGGATTACTACGTCATGCCACCCTGACACAATTCGAAGACGCTCAACAAAGGAGTAAGTGCAACTTAATAATTTAGAAATTGGTTCATAGTAGTAGAATTGGGAATATAATAATATCAACCCTTGTTATTTGTCGTCCCTATATCGCAGGGGCCTGCTCTAATACTTTACTCCAAATTTAAGTATGTCTGGTCCAACATAGAGATGACATAATATGATACTTAAATAAATTCGAAGTCGTGTCGTTAAGCAATAGTTACTAACTAGTTAATAATCCAACTTACATTGTTATAAAACAAAACTATATAATAACCTATTATTATTTTTATATTATGAAACTTACACACCATGATTTAATTAGACACCATGATTTTCGCTTTAATTTCGCATACGTACCAAGATTTGTAACTGCTGTTCACTGGGTAGAAAGTCACTAGTATAGTTAGTGGTATGGAAGGGTCCGAATGTTAATTACTCCAAAGAAATATCGGCCAACGTGTGTTTGTTTTCGACATCGTATCGGACCGTCGCGTCGGGTAATTTTCAATAATAATCGTGCAAAAATCAGTCATGATGTCAAATAGTTCGCGGGAATTAACTTGATGATCTTATCTTAGATCTCATTAATAACAACCATCCGATTATATCGTTGCGAAAGTACTTTCACAAATAGAGACCTTTCTATGCTAAAGTGTCAATTTCCCCCCGCAAATGTCTCCGGATGTAGCACCTTTCACCTAGTTCACCCTTTTCAACCCTTCACATTATATTCGCGATCAAATTTATGATAACTACCCTCTTAAAATTCGTAATGTGAGCTCATAGTTAGTTTACGTTATTAGGTACCCAAGGGCGGAATTTATACACTTTCCCCCTTATTCATAAACGTTTTTTATCTAAGGACGGAGTAAAGCTGTGATAACAAGCCTGTTTCTCAGTGCCCAACGGCACTGAGAAATAGACATAGGGCCGTTGTGATTGGTTATTATTGTTGTATTTCAATATTAGCCAATCACAACGGCCCTACGTCTACGCACTGCGAAGACTGCCATGCCGTCAGCACTGAGAAACAGACTTGTTATCACAGCCTTACTCGATCGTTCGATAAAAAACGTCTATGAATAAGGGGGTTTATTTGTAATATGTCTGTCATTCAATGTTTTGTCTTGCTATGTTCAATGACATTTGCCGTCAGAGGAAGCAAGACAAAACGTACAACTACGACAGATGTATATATTTTATATTTTAAACAAGGGATTGCGAATATTTTTGTTTTGGAAATAAAAGCAGAAACTGCATGGATTAAGATTCAATTTACAATGTAAATAGAATACGTCATAGATTAACAAATAGACAACTTTAACTATGAAAATCTGTGTTAGGGCTGTTGAACTATAAGTATATAGCAGAGCGCAGCGCGAAGTTTTTTTACTGTCAAACGATTATCGACATTTTTTTAATTGATAAAATATTAAAGATCCATTAACACAGCAATAAATACATCACATTGCGTCATATATACGTCTGCCCTTACTTCTGCAGACAGAGCCGCGAAAAACACCCAGTTTGAAATAATGACGTAGACCAATATAAAAAGAAAAGGTTGGTTGTCGCGACAGCACGGCCCCGATACTTTATACCCGCTTATTCAGTCTGACACAAAATATATCACTGTATACATAGGACAAAGCATGTTTGTGGCTCGTTCTAACGAGATTCTGTAAAAACCATCTGGTGAACACACGTTGCATGATTTTGAAGACTATGGAAACATGTTTTTTTCTGGAAGGACAAAAAATTGTGTGGTATATAAGGCAGAGAAGAGCGGTGAAAATGTTCAAAAAAGTTATCTTTTTTATGCTAGTGGGACTTATTTGACAAGTTGAAAAAGTAAGCGGTATTATCACGTATAACGTAGTCTGGAATTTATGTCCGTTATGGGGATAGGATTGCTCTATCTGATCATAGGACGGAATGCGGGGCTAAAATACGCGCGCGTGTGTGTGTGTTTTATGTTATACTAGTCGACCCGACAGACGTTGTCCCATCTTAACCTATGAATTTGCAGCGCGCATTCTGTCAATCGCTAACAGTTATTTCAAACAATTGACAGTTATATAAAATATATAAATTTTATATTCGTTTTGTTAAATTTTCTAATTTTACGCGCAATTTTTTGATTTTTTTCTTTCATAAGAATCTTCTACTGACAATTACAAACACAACAAAAAAAAATAGTGAAATTGGTCCAGCCCTTTAAGCGTGATGGCGTGACCAAAGGAAATAGGGATTCATTTATATATATATATATATATATATATATATATATATATAGATAGATACAATTAAGAGTTATAACATTTTTTCTTTTCTTAAAACTAAAAAAAAAGTACAGTCTTATAAAAAAGAAGCCAGCTCAAGCACGCAAGAGGAGATAAAAAATACTTGTAACCATCCGTTACAATTTATATAGGGTGTGTAGTTGAAATCTCAGATTAAAATTAACACGCTAAATATTCAAAATATTTAATCACAAAGTGCCTCGCTTACCTTTAAGTGAGTAAGTTTCATTGGCGGCCTTAACGAACGCAAGGCCCCGGACGGAACTAAAAAAAATACCCAGTTTTTAACAGTTTCGTTGGTAAGATCATAAAAAAAGGTTGTCCAAGGCATCGCAAGAGGCCCCTATAAGTGCGTCCCAGGCGGTTGCTCGGTTCATCTACCCCTAACTAGTTTAGCTTAAATCCCATAAATCCTGAGATTAGATTGGTTACTTCACAAAAAATCCACAATTTATTAGTCTAGCGTGCTGAAAACAATATAAAGTCCAGTAAATATCACGTATACGCGACATATTGTTATAATTTATTCCAACTCGCATGGTGTGAAACGGTATAATGGAAAAATTACACACAACATAATATATTCATCATGCCTGATTTTTCTATTCAGGGGTAGGCAGAGGTATCACACCACGATGTAGGCTACACCGAGGCAGTCATACCTGACTGAGTAAAAATTTAATATTGAAAAAATGTCCCAAATGTTAAACATTAAATCGCACTCTTAATAAAATAATGACCCATTCCAAAATTGCCAATTTTAGTGTTTTCTCTTTTTTTATGCTTTTCATTATTTACCTATCTTTAATAAGCTCAATTTTATAGCAACTTCAAAAAAAAAGTAGCAAACAAAAATTAGTTTTCGAACGACTGCCACAAATTAACAATTTTGAAATAGGTCATTATTTTATTAAGAGAGCGAAATGTTCTTAAAGTTTATTGTCCTATTGGCGCCAAGTTGCACAGAGCATGCATTGCCTCTTTAGGCAAATAGTTTTACAAAAAGTAAGTCGTAAAACCTGTAATGAGCACATAAAAATACGTGGCGCGCAACAAAATTCACAAACAAAAACAAAATGTTATACTTGAGCTCACGTAATGACAAAAATTGCTAGACAATGCTCGGCATGTTTAAGTGTGGTATTCGGGAGAGAAGTTAGCGATGCCATTAAATTATGCATAATAGGTTCTATACCATTGCGCGAGATTATTATTTTTTTATTTCATTCTATATACTTATACGGTTATATAAAGAAGGCTTTAATGCCAAACGTATTGCCAGTCAAGTTTAAAGAGAAAAAATAGGGGTACAAAAATAAAAAAATAAGATTTAATACGATTACAATTTCGTATTATGTTTTCGTATTCCAAAGGAAAATAATAATTTTAACAAGCAGAGTTGTGGTGCTCCTTTTGGTGATTTTAATAAAAAAATAAATGACTAAATTCTACAAAATCGCTGTCAAATAATTTATAGATGTTTAAGAATTGCAAAGCAAATAGTAACAAGATGTTGAAGAATTGCAAATACAATTTTCGTATTTTATGCCGATCTTTTGCAACAAAAAATAATCAAACTTCAACTTTGTCTACTGACATATCACGTCAATAGCCTGTAAAAATGTCAATGTCAATTGCTTGAATGCCTTTGCAACGCGTCGAAAACTTAATAATTTGCTACATCAATGTAAAACGTTCCTAACTCGCGCCACGCGCGTCAAAATTATTTATCACCACGGCTGTCAGGGACAAGTTTCAGCTGGAATGATGCATTGTTTCGAGCGCACACTTTTGTCCCGTAATCATTGTCATGGGACGATGGTAAATGTCATTTTTGTCAACGCTGCTGCAGACACCATGATTTATTCTTTGATTTCGGATATGAACCGAGATTTGTAATTATCACTGTATGGAAAGTATCTTTTTAAATGTGGGCATGGCAAAGTAAATCGACTGCACCTGATGGTAAGTGTAGTGGGGTCCAATAAAATGTTGACTGACGAGAGATTACTACCGCTTGACCGTGTGTTATTTAACTAGTGTAATAAGTGATTGTAAAAAATAAAAAAAAATATAGAGGTATCACAACACGGTTACTAATTATTGGTATGAAAAACCGGTTAAATCAACCCTCTTATATCCGACTGGAATTTAGAACCGGAGCCATTTTTTTACGTAACAATTAGATTAGGACGTTGCTTGCTCCTCTGAATGTCTTCTGAAGTATCCAATCTCGAATAAATCGCGTTTTTTTATTAGTAGTGTAATAATTTATAAATTTAAATGTTAAGATAAACACAACCATCTGTGAAGCAGATTGTGTTAGAGCTTCTCCCGTTTGAGGACTACGCAAATATTTTGCAAAATAATAAATTTTGTACGCAAGAAGAAGGAATTTGTATCCGATCCGACCAGTATCCGTCGCTCTAATTCTTTGAATAAATACCGTGGCGGGTAAACTGCCCGATTATCTAAAAATATATATTTTATGGAAAATTCCTTTGGATTTTAGGCATGAATTTCTTTGGATTGTTTTAAGATATTTTCCCATTATTTCGTAGCGCATTTTAGTTTATACATTAATCGGATGCTAGATTGATCAAAAAATATTGTAATGCATATTTCATAGTTCATTTTGGATTTGATACCAATATATTACGTACTATGGAGATCTAAACAACCTAAGGAATTCCGTCCTTCCTCCATTCCTAAGGCATAAGGATATTAAAATTCACGAATACTCCGTCAGCTTACATTAACGGAGTGATCTTATACACTTCAAATATTTAACATAAAATTGCAAAGCTGCAGCGGTATTTGGACTACCTCGGTGGTGTAATTAGAGCTCTGACGTCCCGAGTTCGAATCCTCGATAGGGCAATCATATTCTTCTTCCCTTCTACAGTTCGAAGTCTGGGACTTTTCCGTAGTATTACGAGAGGCTTGCCCCCTTCGTAAGACGGAACACATTTGGCCATAAGTAGATGTCCTGGTTACATTTGCCTACAGCTTTTGGTATAAGGCTTGAAGTCTGTTTATGTTTATTTTCGAAGTATTATATTGTTGGGAATATATTTATTAATTCAAATGTATCATACCGAAACTGTAATGAAAGCAACCGTTCAAACATAAAACGTGAAAAAATCAGTGTCATTACTTAGCCTGGTTTCAGCATAATTTAGTTTTCACCGCGACACACTAAGTGATTAGTGTTTTTTTTCTGATTTAATCCAGTAATATTGTTAATGCTCCGTACAAATTTAAGTATTAGTATAATGAAATCATAATATACACTTTTTGATAAATTTGCTTAGTAATTGGAAAAATATCATGGATATATATTACTCGGATTTTAAAGACTGTGGTAGTATACCAGGTAGACACAATCCTTATATATTCCCGTCCAATTTCTACAGTCGCCGTAGCCGAAATCGCCTAGGAAGACATCATCATCAGACACAATCCTTACCATTTACATATTACAAAGCAAAGTCCTTCGCCGCGTGTGTCTGAACGCGATGAACTCAAAAATTATTGTACAGATTCCCATGAAATTTGCTATGGAGATAGTTTGAGACATTGAGATGGACAGAGACTTTCTAACCCAGGATAAGTATAACGGGATTTTTATCCCGGAAAAACTTACACGCAGCCGAAGCCGTGAGCCAAAGATATTAAGTAAAAAAGACAATATATAAATCATATGTTTTAACCCATTTTCCTGTTTAAACACGATACTTCACGGTTGACTTACAGCTGTCTAATTACTAGACCAATAAAGCTTTATAATTATATTCTTCAAGTACCTACAAATTCTATAAAGTCAAATATTACGTTGTTCAAACAAAATCCAACCTAATTGCGCAGGAACTGTTTGTGTTTCAACATTTGATATAATTTCGGATGAAATATCTAGAGACGATCTGTTTAATATTAAACGTTGCCAACTAAATTTGCTTTATTATCTAGTAAGTAATTAATATTGTCATGTAATACTTATTTCATGAGTTTTTAGTAGAAATTAGGCTTAGTTTGATATGTTATTTTAGCTTCTCTTGTGTGAATGTTTAGAACTGCACGATGTCTATATTAAGAGCCAACAAATCTCAGTTTTTTACTTAGATATACAATATCTAACACTAATTTCTGCTTGCAGTATCGCTCGAGTTCAAGCAAACTTAACAACCAGCAATATCATAGCTTCCTATACTGAAAGAAGAATTAGCGTGTTCGGAACTCCAGCTATATAATATTAGATACTGACACATATCACGCCTTTAACCCCCCCGCCCCCTGGTAAATAGAGGTGCAACCAAGGCAACCGATTTTCCCTTATGTGTTCCGTCCAATGACGTGATAGGGGGCGAGCCTATCGCCATGTCGGGCAAGTATTCCAGATTTCGGCCTGATATTGAGTAGACCCAAAATCATTACCTGGCCTGGGATTCGAACCCAGGGCCTCAGAGCGATGTCGTATCGCTATCATATAATATTAGAATTTATAGTAACATGATCATAGGAGTGCAAAATTTCTCTCAATAGGATAGACCAACGGCTACCCATCAATAAGACTTTTCCCGAGGGTCCTCAGACGAACGAAGGTTAGACCAATAAATCAGTAATTTATAGGAGATTAGAAACATAATGGCCTGTCCCTTGACAATTATGTTGGTACAATTTAGTGATGATAGAATAATTAACATTTTTTTTTATCAAACCGATGGAAAAAATATTTTTTGTTGAGTTAAAAAAATAATCCGCTGTCTTAATTGCCCTATTGTACAGCGTTTATTGACAAAAATAAAAAATACGTATAGTTGATTTGCAACTTTTAACTCCATAATTACTAACATATTTCTTTTCACGGGTAAAATCGCGGTACAACTACCATTACTTGGTGAGTGGAACGGTTATGTTAGTTTTACCGGTCTTACGGCCTAATGTCGTCACTCGAGGGTATAGCGTCATCCGAGCGAGCATTGCAGTCCCTAACCGAGGTTAAACCTATACCGGGGTATATCCCACATCAGCATATCAACTAAAACCCGCGGTGGCCTTCTTCGACGCATACGGGAATAATTATTAAAGTGAATATTTTAGTAACATCGAAGTTATATAACAAATAGACAATTATGAGGATAATTGTTTCGTTAAAACAATAATACGTCACGTTTTTATTGACGAAGCAAGTTATTATTATTCAACTTTATTTAAGTTCTATGGTATTTAGTCATACTAAAATATAAATCTATGAATTTGTAGTGATATAATGGTTGAAAAATATTTTGTATTAGCACCTATAAGCTCCTATAATGTCCATTGCTAGTTCAGTGTGATTGCAATGTAACTCCATTTAGCCCTCCTTATCCATTTTTTTTATTCTTTATTAGGTTTCCTAGCAGACTTACTACGATTACAATAATTAAAATATAGTAACTTAAAGCTATAATATAAGCTCCAGTTAAGAAAACTTAACATTTATAAAATTAAATTTAAAATAGATTTCAAGCGCAGCAAATTAAACAAACACAATATCGTAGTATAATTTAGAGGCGTTCACGCAATAAGTTAACCTATGCCCGACTCATTAACTCTTGCAGAAAAATTTAAAACATTCAAAGAAAATAACTCACATAACGAGAAGCTAAAAATTGTACGAGCTGTAGCAAGTATAAGAATAATTTCCTACACATATTAACTATTATAAAAAAAAATATGTATTCTTATTTTAAATGTTTGCCGTGTTGTCACTATATCAGTTAAATGTAAATGTAACAAATCCATCGCTTACCGTGACAAAAGGCGCGAGCAGCCAATTGGCCTTCGGTTTTTATTTTACACCAGACATGTGTTTCACAGGTCTAGTATTTCGTATGACAAAGGTTTGTTTAAATACCTTTTGTGTGCGGTTGCTCGCTTCATGAATAATACCAGTGAACTGGTTTTATAAGAGTGGAAATATCAAATTTAAAAATGGAAGCCAACCGCTGCGCTTTTGCTATCCTGGTGTTTATCTAGAAAATTTGTTTTGTGAGCTATTACGTAACAAATACAACATATATATATATATATATATATATATATATATATATATATATATATTTATATATATATATATATATATATATATATATATATATATATATATATATATGTGTGATTTGTGTAATAAAAAAATATTGCAGGAAGATTTGTATAATAATAAATTATAATTTCAGTATAGTGAAATCAGATAATATATTAGAATATCTTTCTGGTTTTCCTACTAATAACATATTAAGCACCGATAGTTCCATCAATTAACGAGTTAATTTGAAAAAGGAACAAATACCAAACTTAAAATCGCTTCAATTTACAACGCTCGTTCGGCGCGACCGCAACACCGCTGCGATTTCCATACATTTCAGACTGACGAGGACTGAGTGCACCATTAAAATCCTATTAATCAAACGGAATTTAAAATTATGTTTCCCGATAAATACACGAGATTTAGTGAATGCAAATGGAAATTAGGGGATCATTGTTAGGTTATTGACAGATTCGCGGCTTACGTTTAACAAGCACGATGTTAGCGACTGTTGGACGTAACATGTTTGATATTATGTTTGCCTCACTAATATTGCTCGACCGTTTGCTCTCTCTCAGTCGTAAAGGAGGCCCGTGCCCTGCATTAGGATATTATATAAGTAATACAGATTTAATTTTATTACTTTTATAAGTATTTATAGAATAAATAGGTTTCAGTAAGGAAGTACTTTGTGAATTATCGCTTGCTTTAACCGTGAAGGAAAACATCGTGAGGAAACCTGCATACCTGAGAAATTCTCTATAGGGATTTTCGAGGGCGTGTGAAGTCTACCAATCCGCACTAGGTCAGTGTGGTGGACTAAGGCCTAATCTCTCTCAGCAGTAGAGGAGGCCCATGCTCAGCAGTGGGACAGTATATAATACAGGGCTGATATTGTTATTATTATTATAAAGAAAGTACTTGAAAAATAATTTTGGGTTTTAACTTCATCAATAACCTAACCTGCTTTAATTATATATTCTGAAGAAACGATTATGGAACGAAAACTTCCCTACTCAATGAATGTCAACCTCCTCTGTAATAAATAAGCGCAATGATACGAGTAAGCTTAAAGGCATGCACTTGGGAAAGTCAATATGAATAAGTGATGTCATAGTAAAGGAGGACTATCAATGGAATAACAATGATACATATTATCATGATTCGTTGTCACGTGTTTATTATAACATTTTAGCACCTACTAAGTACAAGACTCCAATATGGAAAACAAAATAAAGTGCCCTCAGGCTATAATTGGATTGTTTTTTTTTTTCAAAACAAAAGACGTGACGCGTATTTCGCTGACGTGATGGTATGAACCTCTGGGAATAATTAGTAGAAAGAAATCCTAATTACAAACTATTGTTTAGCAACACTGCTACGTTCGACATTCTAAGATATTAGGTATCAGGGTATCATCGAAAATCAGCGTTGCAGTACTACTTAGGTCGTACTGTCGTATCCAACTGATTGAGAGGTACCTTTGCTGGACTTTATGTAATTTTTGTTTCTTTATTAATTAATATAGTAATTTTCTTTGTTTAATTTTATTTGTTTAATGTAGTAATGTATCTATTTAAAATTATGCCAGCAATAAATCTTTCCTTCTTTTCGTTTTTTTCCTTCTTTCTTTTTTTTCTTCTTTTCAGGGCCGTCTTTCGTTAGATGTGCACGTAGGGTGTGGCACCAAGACAGAAGGCCCAGGGGACGCATACTAGTTGTAGCCTTAAAAAATGTCGCTGGAAAAAGGGACACTCGAAATTTCTGCACCAGACTCCGCAGCCAGCCATGTTTATGTCGCTGTTTAATTTATTTCTTGTTCGTAAGGAAGGTGCTATCTGATTTAGACTCCTGTTAGGTATCAAGACTCAAGCGCAGTGATCATCATTTGCGGCAGGATGTCCACTGTTGAACATGGGCCTCCACCTAAAGATTTCTAAATCATCCTACATGTAGGAAGCGAAGCCCGCATCCAACGACTTTTGCGACTTTTACTAAGTCATCTGTCCACCTCGTGGGTTGACTTTCGACACTGCTAGACCCCCAAAACGACAGCAGGCGCAGTAATTATCGTAAAATAGTGTTGTAGAATGTAACCTTTGTTGTGGTATTATTTTTTATGTGTTCTATTTTTATAAATATTTGAATTTTGTTGTTTTGTTGTTTGCTTAGTTACATACTTACTCCGAAATAAACACTCGTGTCAATAACACATCCTTTTAACTTATTTTATAAATCACTCAGAACATATATACCAATTACTTATAAAAGATAGAAGCAATTATCATTGACATACTTGCAATTGTTGTTACATTTTTTTTCTAGACAATATGGTCATGTTTAGATAATTGTAATCAAATCATATTAAAATCCCAATTTAATACCATGACACTAAATTCGAACTTTACGTTTATATTGTAGCTTGATAACCAGGATTTAATAAACTTTTACAGCCTTTGTAAACTTTGAAGTCAATTAAAATGGTCCCACGTTGCTTTTATATTACTGCACTATAGGCTGTCGTTTATTCATTGTAGGATTTTTTATTGGTTAATCGTAAGCTGTTTCCAAAGTAGCCTTTTTTAAATGGATGGTACAAATGTCTTGAGTTTTCATAACCGATGGCATTTATTTTCTACAGGAGTACGGCAGTGTTACTATACCTACAAGAAAGTGAAGTGGGGCCCGCATAGAGTTACTAGGCAATATGAAATTTATTTTACATTAACTTCAAGACAGTGAGCTCGGTCTACGTAGATCAGACCGTCATCACAATTGTTATTTTGTATAATTGTAAAATGTAGGTAGATATGTAAGGTTGACTTTTCGGATGAGCTACATCTCATTCCGTCTCATGGCCGCGGCTGCAGTCTTCGAAACTTCGGAAGAAAAATAATAATATTTATTGTTGAAGCTGATAAACGTGATGACAGACGTACATGGATCCAATACCACGCCTTTATCCCTTTTCAAAGCTGAGTAATATGTAATACACCCATATTTGTCCATGTGATGAAGGGCGAGCCTATTACCATTTACTGGTAGTAATTCCAGTCTAAGCAGTCATCATCAGTCACAAAAAACTACTTTTTATCTTGAATAATAAAGTCAATTTTACATTGAACTGTTGCGTGTTCTAGCCTGTCACAATATTGATTTAAACGTTATTAGAAGCGTTATTATTAATATGAACACATAATGAGCGAATAATATCCCGTTAGTGCTACTCAAATGTGTCTTATTACTATTGATTCCATTAAGCTTGCTTGTTAATCTAAGTTAATTATCATAGGAATACACGTCAATTTTCCGATAATTTGCTACGTTATTGACAGAAGTAATTGTCATGATTTTTTTTATTTACATAATTGATGTGATATATTATTTATGATGGATCAAGGTTTATTTTATAATTAGTGTATTACTGATCGCTATGTTTCGTATTTTCGGTGTTACTACTGTTTTCAATACGATTTTTTTCGCTTATGACTAGTAAATACTTTTACTCCAAGTAGGTATTGATGCGAAAACAGTGGGTAAAATAGATAAAAATCGGACAATTACATGGGTACTTTTAAGGTGCTGTGTATTTTCTCCGTCATCAATACGTTATTGATAAGTAGTTTAATTAAAATTATAATTTCCGAATCTGGCAAGTAAGAAATGAAAAATAATTATAAATCTATGCGATCAGAATCAATTGTGCCTTCTTTTAAAACATATTATATTGACAAAATCGTAACCACAATTACAGCCAATAGTTCTTTTCTGACAATTAGCTAATATTACAGAAAAGAGACAGGTATTAGCCGCACATTCGTGCTTTCCCTTTCTCCAGATTAGTCAGTAAATAGAATATTGTTTCGTCCGTTCGTGAATTGTATTTCTTGTTCGAACAGCGATGCAATGTTTTAATGACTGTGAAACAATAAATGATAATCGGTTTGAGGTTTGAACGTCACGAAACCTACATAAAACACAGAAGGTTTTTATTATTTGTTTACGTGGTTTCAAAGTGTAAGCATTTTTATACTACAAATCATTTTTACTCAATTCATCGGAATGTGACCAAACATATCAGTTACTAGGTTTTGCTTGCAGACCCGCACGCGTGCAAAATTTTACCGGACTAAAATGTTTTAATGGGATAAAAGTAGTTAGTTATCATCTTCAAGAATAATGTAGCATTCTATTAGTGAAAAAAAAATCAAAATCGATTTAGTAATTCCTGAGATTAGTGTGTTCAAACAAAAAGCTTCAGCTTAATATATTAGCAAAGATTAATTTGTCCTTCGTTGATTCGGAATATGAATAAACATATCAATTATTTTTTATCGATACTATGCCTTTGTTTGTTTCGCATGCATTGTATTATTATTTTTTTCTATTTTTAGACTCGCAACACCTTGTTATTTTGTAATGCGTATCAATAAACAAGATTTGCAGACCTACTACAAATAAAACAAAATTCATTTTATACTAGATATAAAGTTCTTTATAAGTAGTTTTATTCCACATGAGAAAACATACATAATATTACGCTTTCTGATGAGTTTTGACTATTCAAAGCATACCTACTAGGTGCAATCAATCAAACTGCATCGCATATAATTTGTAAAAATAAAAAAAATCAGACTATAATATATCCACTGTCCATTACGCCATCATGATATTGAGAGTTACTACTCAGTATCAGCCAGGACTCTGGAATTCGAGCACAATATGTCGCTAGGCTCGCCTCCTATCACATCATAGGACGGAATACGCACGGCGAAAATTGGGTGCTTAAGTTGCAGCTCTGCATACTCCATCACTAATAAAAGGCGCCTACGTGTGTGTGTGTGTGTGTGTGTTTATTACGCCATCGACAAATAAACCACAAAATAAGATGAAAACAAATACTTTGCCAAAAACAACGGACCATATAATTTTTTTGTTCCTAATAATAGCCAAGTGAGATGTTTATCTAATTAAATTTGGCCAAATGTAATTTAAGCAAATTAAAAAACTCGTATCAAGATAACTGCTTCAAACAAGGTTAGACTAATTTGGGGTTTATAAAAACGGTATCCAATTTCAGCGGTCAAGTTGTGATAGGGGCTCGCAAACGTATCTTTTATTCTTGTCTAATTAAAAAATATATTTATTTTATCTTAACCTGTCTTATTTTTTTTTTATTTTTTTACTATTTTATATTCACAGAAGTATATAGGCGGACTTAATGCCAAAGGCATTTTCTACAAGTCGACCTTAAGGTGGTGCAGAGATAAACAAGATATTTTCTAAAACTCTGAAGCAAAAATGTTTTTTATTTGTATTAATCAGAAACATAATATAAGATGTATTAATCGCATATTGATTAGTAATAACACTGTTTAAATGTGCTTCAGAATAGATAAATATTTATATACTGACGCTTAACGCCAGAAATAGACATTGCTGTGTATTGTGCCCACACATACACTAATTTATGGAAATATGTCAAAAATCACAAAAATATGATAATAGATATTTATATATTCGTTGTATTCTCGCCATTACATTCTTCATTTCTCAACAAATGGATGTCGGGAAATTACAAATCAGTAAACGCGTTTCCTCGTTACAACGTGCCAAAATGAATTATTGACTTTCTTGTGCCATTTCGCGCAAAATTTGCAGTTCCCACAATGATGTGAGCAAAAAACATTTTAAAACATCGGTATCAGAATAATTGAAAATATATATTAATTCCGTTATAGATTTTTTTTAAAATACGTTTCAAAAATAATTAAATTCTATAACGTTCCGTAATTGCATGTCGGCGACGCTACATCTGCTCGCAACTATCCTAAGCAGTAAAAAGGGAAATTTGTATGACCAGCAAACTGTAAAATACTAACTTTAATATCTAAATAAAATCTTGACCAACCGGGGAAAATGGTGAACATAATCCTCCTTCATTTGTCGCTCCAGTGAGACGTTGCTTCTTACAATCTTTATTCAATTTTGGCAACCCCCTAACAAAGTTAGTGCGAGTCGGGCGCTCGCAGAAATGTTTCTTGGTAACTGTGGATAGAATACACGCTCTGAATGGGTTTTGCTAGCGGCAAACCTTTATTTTTTATGTGTAAAAGAAATGACGTTGAAAAGTGACCAGTAATTGGAAGGTATAGCGAAACGCTCTGAGAAATTAAACATAAGGATAGTTTAGTTTGAATTTAATTCGTATATTAACAGGATTTAAAAAACACTTCTTCAAATATCAATGTACGTACATAGACTGCGTTTGTTTTTCCTAAATATAATCAATGAAAACAAAAGATTTGATTCACCACGAACCAGCCCCGGATCTAGGGGGGGCAAGCCAGGGCCCGTGCCCCGGGCGGCAAATTCAAACTTGGCAGACGAATACACAACTCATAATTAACGCAACTTTGATTACTGAGACATCCAGTACATTATACATATAAATTATTTCCCGCGGGGCGCGAAATCATGATGATAATGATGACAAAAGTAAAAATATAGGTGGTCGGGAGCGGCACTACACAGATTTTGCCCCGCCTCCAAAAAATTCAAGATCCGGAGCTGCCACGAACATTCATTTATTTCGCGATTTTCTTCTGTAACACCTCCATAAATTGTTTGCATTCGGAACACATGATCCGCCAAATTATGTTAAAAATAGTATTAAGGTATTACCATAAAAATCTAATGAATTCGATAAGAGATTCAGCAGGTATGCTGGTGGTAGGATATATTTTATATCCATTCGGATAGCGACCAACGTAGACAATATGCTAAAACCCACCATATGGGGCCACGTAAGTGTGTCGCGTTCCGGGATTATAATATGTATTATATACTTGCCCACTGCTGAGCACGGGCCTCCTCTACTACTGAGAGGGATTAGGCCTTAGTCTACCACCCTGGCCTGCTGCGGATCGGTAGACTTCACACACCCTCGAAATTCCTATAAAGAACCTCTTAGATATGCAGGTTTCCTCACGATGTTTTCCTTCACCGTTAAAACAAGCGGTAATTCGCAAAGAATACACACATAATTTTTTTGAAAAATCAGAGGTGCTGCGGACATTCGTCTCAGCAGACCGTTCCACAACCAACTAGGCTATCGCCGCTTAGCTTAGTTCTGGGATTAGCCAGTGTATATCCAGTTCCAAAAGGCCGGCACTATTGTGTCGACTGTCAAAGGGTACTCATCTCTCGTCATTCCAAATTCTATTGGCCTCCACTCCACTTACCATCAGGTGCGGTTGGGTCACTTAGCCAAGTGTGTTAAAAAAGTATTATACGAAAAAAAACATTATAAACTCTTAAATTATACAAACCATGGCACACGCAACTAAATTCAGACTGAATTTTTAATGGAAGCAAAAAATATTGGAAGTTGCTAACTGACGGGAAAATGAAAGTAAAATAAAACAAATTATACTGAAATGCAAACAATAACTGACGCAGTTTGTTCAATATTTTAACTGAACTAATGCATTTCAGATAAACGCAAAGCTTTTAGTTGTTTTGGTAGGTCCATGATATTCCGATAGTGGACTTTATTCAAAATAAATAATAAAATATAGTGACAAATATGTTTTAAATCTCTCTAAAGTCATGATAGTATAATCAAAGAAAGCGACACTAAGGATTTCTAACAGCATTTTAAAAGCGTATCGAATATTGGTACTTATTATTATTTATAAAGAATTCATGTCCAATAAACATTATCTTAAACCAAAATTCTCAAAACCAACGACGATGTTCAATTCATCAGTATTACAGTAACCTGTGACTATAAAGGCTGCAAAGTATTCGAAACGGGAAAAGAAAATAATAACATAAAAAACCGCGATATAATGCATAAAATACTTTTATTTTAAAATCATCAGCATTAATTATCATCTGTTTATATCAAAAATATTAAGCCAAAAATAACTCTTTTCGAGAGCCAAAAGCAAATAGAAAAGTTCAAAAAAATGCCACTCAATACAACGAGATAATAAAATCCAGAGACTCGCTTGCGATATATCAAATGCCAGCGATTTATGGCGTAGACTAACGCCAAGAAGTGGAGACTTTTTGACAGCTGAACTTGTATGCCAAGTTTACTCTTACGTTTACTGTTTTATGAAGTAGAGAGAGTATTTCATCGGGAACGGTGTGGATGTCAAAAGTATTTTATTTGATGAGATGTTTTTTGGTAGGTCTCTTATATGTGAGAGTCCACCTGGGTAAGGACCACCGTAATTTCTATTTCTGCCGCCTAGCAACAGTATGTAGTCACTGTTGTGTTCCGGTTTGAAGGACGTTGTAGCTAGTGTAAGTATTGAACATAATAAGACTTAACATCTCATGTCTCAGGATGGCGAGCGCAATGGAATACCAAACAATACTTTGTAATTCAAGGTGTTGGATGGTATTTCTACTGTTTATGGGCGATCGTATCGCTTACCATTAGGCGAAAGGCAAGCTTGTCTTGCTATATAAAGCAGTAAATAAAAATGTTTGGTGTGTTCATCGCTTATAGAATCGTTTTTCTGGTTAATTCCATGTCTGAAAGATTATAAAGGATTATAGGCGTTGAGTGGTTGTTTTTATTTTTAATTTGATTTTTGATTTCATCTCTTTCTGAGATACAAGTCAAAGTACAAATAAATGAGGTATAAATTCACTTATTTACATCATAAGCTGTCAAAAACATGAAGACGTAGAAAATTGAAGCATACTTCTAATAGAGATTTTTTAATAACTTATCGGACCAAAAGACTCGTTGATGTTACAATATAATAATTATATATTTCTTGTGAAACATAGATATCTTTTGTTATTCACTAATGGAAAGAAATATTGTAAACAATTATTTTGTTACAAATTTTTGGATCATTTTCTTGCCAATGTTATGTCAACACTTTTCTACCCAGATCACGTATGATTAATGATTTCATAATATATAACGTAAAATATTCAAACAAAGTGAATATCTGTCAGCTATTTTAGATTAGTAAAAGATACAACAGACTACTACAAAAAACTATTCTTGGTGACTTTGGTGATAACGATTAGATTATAGAAAATAAATCTGACAAGTACGAGTTTGACTCGTCGATCAATTCCGTATAAACTTTTAGGTAAGGTATCTAAGTATATAAGTTCAAACTTGACAAACCTATCTTTAACGTTGGATACCTAGACACAGTTATGGAACTAATTGCAAATAATAAGCTTGTGACAGTAAATTCGCTTTTATTATTATTAAAGTACATATTTATGGTTTTCAGATGTATTCCTTTACATGTGCTGTAAGACATTACTCCTTGCCGAATTTCGTTCTAGATCAACGGGAGGTGCCCTATAGGTTTTGATTCCCTAAAAAATCGCATAATATGCGACATAAACGATCATATCTTTTGATCGCGTTAAGCTACAAGTTTTAATTTTTGACCGTAAAAAGAAACCATAAACTTGGGTATTAGATATAAATTTCAACTTGATACCTCTATACTGACTGAGATACGGGCAAACAGACAACAAAATTGTCCCTTTAAGCGCATCCCACTTTCCCTTTGGGTACAGAACCCAAAAAATATTAGAAGACTGGAAAATAAGCAATCGCATAACTGGTTCATGACTGATTACCATCCCTTATAAACACACAACAAAGGAAACTGACAATTACCAGACTTTAAGGTTCATAATTGCTTGTGCTCTCTAAAATACTTTTGGATATACTAATATCTAAATAGTTACTTTACACTAACTTTTCATAAAATAGTATCGTATCGGTGGTGCCAAACAATTCTTATTATAGACAAATCTGGCAGAATCAAACGTACCTACTTTTATAAAAAATTTATGTCGAGTCTGAGCATTTTTCTATGCAAAGCACTTAAATTCAGATAATGGACGAATCAATGAGTCATTAGATATTTATTAAAATGGCGGTCCTCGTAGTGGGTGTTACGAATAAAATTAAATGGTTTGCCATTTAATGGAGAAAAAGCTTTGTAGGCGGTTTGAAGAATCAGTCGTTCTGTATTTATATACGATTTACCCTTATCATGAAATCTTATTAACCTTTTCATGAATGGCATGAGTTTTACGTTCAAAATAAAGATATCAGAAGAAAATATCTTGATAACATTATCATCATCCTTTCACCATAATCGTATTTCAAATTACACACACACAACATCACGCATTTATCCCCGAAAGGTTATGCAGAGGCGCAACCAGGGCACCCACTTTTCGCCAAGTGTGTTCCGTCCCATGATGTGATAGGGGGCGAGCCTATCGCAATATCGGGCACAAACTCCAGACTCCGGGCTGATATTGAAAAGAAAAACCCAAATATCACTTTGCCCGACCCAGGATTCGGACCCAGGACCTCAGAGCGCTGTCGTACCACGCATGCATTACAACTACGCCACCGAGGCAGTCATTATCAGTATTTCAAATTAATATAATTTTTTTGTTATTTTCTCTGATCGAACTAAATTGAATTTCCGAAAGTACCTTAAACGTATTGCAAAAGAGTAAAAAAAATCAGCATTTACCACCAGTCGCTCTTACTATGCTAGCATAATAATAATACTAATAATGTCAGCCCTGTATTATATACTTGCCCACTGCTTAGCACGGGCCTCCTCTACTACTGAAAGGGATGCTAGCGTATTAAGTACCAATTAGCTGATATATTTTTAATCTAACTTTAACATTTCAGCAGTACTCCATTACAGCCATCGACTTCTCAAAGACGATCATAAAGAGGGGCGCCATTTGCTGCCAAATGCTATTCGAAATCCCGACTAGGTCACTCGTCTATAAATCGGGAAACTTTGATTTTTTATCTCCTTCTGACATGTCCTTTCTATAAATGATGTTTATTGTCATCTTTTTATCAAATGAATCTGGTTGTATACGTATAAAAAAGTCTTCTATTTTCTTTTTATCCATTAGAGCCATCATTAAGTATACATTTTAAATTGACACTTATGTTTTTTTTACTCCGAAAGGGTAGGCAAAGGCACAACTGATGCATCCACTTTCCACCGCGTGTGTTCCATACCATGATATGATGAGGGCGAGCCTATCGCCATAAATTCCAGACTCCACGTTGATACTTAAGTGTGGGGCGATCGTACTCTTACACCATTGTAGGAGACCAGGGAAAATGCCATATAATCCAGCTGCTTTGTAGGTAGAGAAGCTGTCTATTGCCGATAATACATTTCTCAGTTTGACTATACGTACGTTGACATTTATACAATATTCAATAATATTCCCCGACGCGAGTATCGAACCCGAGACCTCAGCAATGCAGTCGTATCGAATACAACTACGCTACCGGGGCAGATTTGAACTGTTGAAAATCAATGTTATGGAGATGGTATAAAAATGGTTATTGAAATCGAAAGCGTCATTTGTTAAACTAATGCCTGTCTACCTACCAAGCCTGTAATATGACGTATATATTTTATAAATCCACACACTTTGTTAGCACAGATGCATGGAGCATGTGTTAAATAATTATGTTTGTATTGTTTTTGAATAACAATAGCGGCAAATAAAGATTTGTTTGTAGTTAATAATTAAAGGGAATAAAAATAAAACAAAATAAATATTTCATTGCGATATCGAAGCGGTTGATAGTATGTAGTCCACCTAATATTATGAATTTCTTGAAGGAATTATCTAACAAATTCCAGTCGTGCGTAATAAAGGTCGAATGTAAAATCGCGTAAAGCTATTTGAGGTTATTTTAATTATACTGATATTTAAACTGTGACGATAATTTTACGCGCTATCATAACAAATAAAACGTTTTAAATTGTTTGAGCAATTACTTTCTAAAAATAATATTATGCCCTCCTTGTAATTATAAACGATATCTTTTATAGTTTTTCTAGAGCAATCATTCATAACTTTTAAAATAATTATCCTAAAGGGAATAATAACAGAAATCTCAATAGAAATCTTAAGAATTTCTTCTTAAACAAGCTTAAACTAAAATCCTTAATATTCCTCATTCAAACAAGAACCATTTATTTCTTATACAAAAAAGGTATTCGCCTCAAACATTTTTTGTAGAACGTCTTTTTTTAGGTTTACGTAACAAATTACTGTTTAATTTTTCTGTTTGTTGTTGCTAGAATACGAAATATTTTGTTAAATATTTTTTGTAGCGTTACCAAACGTTTCACGCCTGTTAAGATTCGGTTTTTATTTAAATGCGTATTAATAAATAATAATATTATCAGCCCTGTATTATATACTGTCCCACTGCTGGACACGCCTCCTTTAATACTGAAAGGGATTAGGCCTTAGTCCACCACATTGGTAGTGCTGATTGGTAGACTTCACACACCCTCAAAATTCTTAAAGAGAATGAGATTAAGGTTCAAAATATACAGTCGACTAATACTTATGATAGATGATACTTATGATAGAACAATATTTATGATAGAAGATTAGCTTCTTCATTTATAATAGTGATAGAATTTTAAGGTCGGCATCGTAGTCTTACGCGATCAACACGTTGCACAATTTACAATGTGTTAGTTTTAGTGTAATATTAGACTTAGACCCTAATTAATACTGGGCTTCTATGTTGACTTAAAACTATTCATGAAATGGATTGATGAGCTCAAAGAGCCAATGAAAGTCATGTTATCGTATATACACTGTTAGAGGTCATATACAAATCGTTGATGTTCTTGTCGGAACACCCGTAAAACTACCTTCGAATTCAGAAAAGATTCTAAACTAAGGAGTACTTGGCAAGACTTTAGCTTTATTTAAAAGATGAGTTAATAATGCAATGAAATGAATATATAACCTAAAGTATAATCGAATAAAAATCTTAGCCGCTACTCGAAGAAACTTTGTTTGCTTCGAATTCTATTTTGGATCGGTTTTATAGAAGAAAACAATTTCAACCCATTGCAGGATTCATCAGAGGATTATAATATTTTACTTTCATGTGAATGGAAAAAGTACCGGCGAATTACTTTCACATATTCAAAAACGGATACAACGTGTTTCGTTTATTTGACAAGACCCTTCGTGATAGGTTCTTTGTCTCAGTTATGTCTTGAGAGTTTAACGGTTCGTAGGATTTTGTACTTTATTGCTTACAAGATTACAGTCTATGACTCATGTATATTCGTGTGATTTTCCTGTTATGTAATTTTCTGGTTTGTTACAAAGTTTTTTGTACACTGTTGATGTTTAGTGTTGCTATATTTTTTCGTCATAATATACCCCTTAGCTTAGTCATGCCATGCCATGATGTATTTTGAAGAACGTTTTAGTTTTCCATTAATGGAAATCAACCGTCGAATTTGATATATTTGTAACACATACCTAAACGTTTCTTATATTACTACTTCTTTATATTATGAAATTTAATTATGCGAATTCTGACACTCCCTCTACAATGTTTTTTCTTCGCATATCAATATATAGATTTATAGTATTAAAGATGTTTTAAGTGTTGTTATGTTAAAATGTGTCTTATTTATAAGCTAATTGTGTTTGTTTTTTCTTTACAAACCTTTACACGCTTCGCAAAATAAAGATTGTTACTTTTTTCACCACCACATAACATTGTAATGACCATAAAGAAACGGCTAAAGAAGTCTTCTATGCCTTTAAATACTAATTATAAATCAAAATTGATGAACATATTTTGTCCAATATTTTACATTATGTAAGGCAACGCGTAGTTGCTATCAATTTGTTGTCAAGAAACACTACAACTACGATATAGTTGTTGAAGTTGCTCAAGTAACTATCAGTTTTATTTTTATTTATTATAAGGTGCGTTGGGGTTAAATCGGACGCTTTTTCGACGTGTTAAACAGTCTTCTCGAATTATTTTTTTACAATAATTCTATAAGAGCTATCATAATGAATCATTAACTTAGCTATATGTTATTAAATAAACTAAATGGTATATATTTTTCAATACCTTATATATAACAGTTAATGTTTTACAAGGCTTTAAAAAGTACCATACTTTTAGAAATGTGTGAGAAAGATAGGACCTTCACAGGTATAGTTCGGACTACTATCTAAAATCGTCTATGATACAGGGATTCTAAAATCCATAAAAAGAGCATATTCTGATCTAGATATTTATTTATAAACATTCAAAAAAAATTATAAATTTCGTAAATTATTTTTAGAAGCGAACTTTGTTTTTTTAATATTTCTAGGCATACGATCATACCCCACATGAGTGACACTATAGATATTTTTAAAAATATTCGGAGAAATAGTACAGATACGTGTAAATAAACAATAAATAAACCAAATCGACCATTCATCTGAGCTAAAAAAATACACAATTACTGAGTTCAGACGTTTTCGTGTATAAATTTTGATAAAAACTTGCAATATTTTACAAGTGCTAGATAGAACGATTTTTATCCGTTCTTTAACGACAAATAATTGTATGGGTAAAGATCGGATCTCAGGGAATATACGTGTTTCGACATATTTGAATAAACAAGTCACAAGATTTATTTCCTTTATGATAGTATATACCTACAAAATTCATTGAAAACAGTAAATACTCAATTAAAATTAGGTAAATTCTTGCATGGGGTTAATCCGGATCGGCCAGGGAACGACAAAACACCGATATTCTGTTTGTTAGCACCGTAAACATTATTTACTTGACGGATTCACTCATGTGAACTAGTGGGATGTAGGGTACAAGATGGGGTCGCAGGTAGTGTTGTCCGAAAACAAAAATTATAACACAATTACGAGTTATTTGATTTATACGATGTTATACCTCCTACGATCTTACCCCAACGCGCCTTACCTTTTTTTTTATACAAGTACGAAAAAGTAACCCCACTGCACCTGATGGTAAGTGGAGTGGGGTCCAATAGAATGTCGACTGTCGAGAGATTATTACCTCTTAATAATTAATATAAGAATAAGTTTAATATTCGCGTAACATTCTCGGTAACTATTGAGCGTCTGCGTTGTGCCTAAGTAAGTATAAAACAACCAATAGATAGCTCTTAGTCATGCCACACATCTATAAAAATGTAGTACAACAAAGTTGTTTTATGTCCCGTATTTGCGACATTCAGAAAATTTGTTCTGCGTGTTCCAACAGTTGTGATTAGACTGTGTTTTTTTATTCACTACGTCCTGGTGTTGTATAACTGCATTTGTTTATTTTCAAGTTTGTGTTTTTATAACTGGGTTCTATTTCATTCGCATTTTAGTCTTTATTATGAAAAGGAAACCTCTCTGCTGTGTTTTGCAAGTCCACTTTTATAAAAATAACTCAAATTAATCTTTTATTTTTATCGTATTTTTATATGATGAAATTAAATATTACAATAAAATAAATTAAATATTTATTTACAACGGTTTATAAAGAATTTTCATGATTGTAAATTTTGAATACTATTCTAGAATTCCTTTTTATTTTATGTCTCGTAGCGAGGAAACAAATTGCCCGTAAGTTATCCCCACGGGTTCATCAACGGCCGAGATACGGAGTGACCAACTGGTTTGTTACATTTCTACACGCCTGGATACAAACCACAGTACAATGTTGAAGTATATTATCATAACTTACGATAGGAATTGTCCAAGACTTCATCTCCTGTAGTCTATATTGCCTTACTTCTTATCTGATATAATTTGGATGGCCTAGTAACGTAGTACGAATAAAACTACTGTGTGCGACGTGCTACGGTGTGCGAGGGACGAAGTTCCACTTCATGATACGTTAGGTTTAGGTTTGTCCTCTCAGTATCTTTCCAATATGGAATTTGTGCCTGATATGGCTGTCTATATATTTTACTGTCTTAGTGGTGTAGTCGATACGACTGCCTTGGTGAGGTCTTAGGTTCCGTCGCCGGGTTGAGTAAAGTACTGCTGGATCTTACTGCTCAGTGTTGGCTAGAAGTCTGGAATTTATGCCCTATATGATAATAGACATGTACCGACTCACATCAAGGGACGAAATAATAGTGAAAAATGGATGCACCGATGCGCATCTGCCTACCTCTACGGGATAAAGGCGTAAGTAAACATTAATATTATGTATCGATATATGTTAGCAGAATATGGTCCGCTATAACATATCTATGTCCAAACATTTCCAATAATTTCTGTACTGGTCCGAACTTCTGCTTAGTAAACAAGATATTGGTTGGTTTCCAAACATTTAATTGCCATTATAAAGCCGTCTATGAAATTGAATACAAGTGACCCAAAAACAACTCCGGGCACATTTCAAACGGAACTGAAACGACAGCGATACTACTTTGACAAAAAATAGGTGACCAATGACGAAATCACCGTAAAATTATATTCAAATATCCCATTCTAGCTCAGTTGACCCATTTACAATAATAAAATCGGATATCGTTAAGACTGTCTCAATTAGTTTTGGCAAAAACACTGTGGAATTTATCTTTTTTAAATTTGTTTATTTTGATGTGTCTTAAGGTTGGATTAGACTTCGTTTGATTATTCAATGATATGATATTGATTGACATTTTCATATCTATTGAGATGGAAATATAGAATATCAATTATATTAGCTTTGCGCATTCCCTTTTTTATTTTATTTTCATTATTACGTAAAGATAAGGTCAGATCTTGATTTGACTATTATTTTTAAATTTATAGCTAGTAATTTTATTTTTTCAATCCAAAGTATTTTAAGAAGTGCAGTAATAATGCTAATGACGTTTTAACACTATGTTCGCTTATCTTTATAAGATTATTATGTGAAGGGCAAGGAAAAGTGACGATAATGCTAGTCAAATAGCTATACAAAACAAAATAGATTACAAAAATCATTCCCCATTCTTATTTAAGACAATGTTGGGAAAACCATTATTTTCTCTTCGTTAAAACACTGTTGCCACCTGCCCCATACATTTACGAATTTATTGGAAGAATCACATAAATCGAGTAAAGCCATTTGTCGTGAAAGGATTTTGGCACTTATTAGTATGGGATAGGGGCTAATATTATAAGTAATATATCTCGATGACCCAGTCTCGCAGAACTTATTAACCACGCGTGTTAAACATTTTTAGAAGTGACATATCTTGCTTATTGTAAACTAGCTTTTGCCTGCGGCTCCGCCCACGTGAAACAGTTTTTCGGTATAAATATTTTTTCGGGATAAAAAGTAGCCTATAGCACTTAGGAGTAATATAGATATGAACGAATATGTACCAATTTTCACATAAATAAAAGGCCTATTAAAATATTTATTATTACAAACTACATTGTGAATATAAAACAATTTATTTTGAACCTAAAAGGAAAGGACTCATTTAGAAATTTATTCTGTTAGGATTCTAGGTAAAGTTTCGTTGTACAAATAAATTAGTTAGGTTCATTAGGTCCTATGTAAGCAACGAAAGGTAAACACAATTGTTAACTAGTTTATTATTTTAAAGTTTGTAATTAGAGATACTAGTCGGTTACATTAGTTTGTCATTGCTTTTGTAACCTACTTATGTTAAAAGAATATAAAAATATGAGAATATTCTTGAAAACGACGTCAAAATAATTATTTATGATGCGTCTTTAATTTAAATAGAGAATGAATTTACACAAGTATTGTTTCAAAAACATTTACGTATTATTGGATACTATAGATCAAGTTAACATTATAAAATATAATTATATTTTACAATTCGCAACACAAAAGGTTATTTTTCGTTGAAACAACATTAATTAATTAGTCAAACATCTGTCATTCACAACGTAATGGGTCTGCTCATTTGAAATACATTGTTTTCTTAAGGTCAGAAAGGCTAGACGATTCTCATTTTGATCTGGCCAGCGGACCCTTTTCGATTAGCTCCTATTGAAATACACATAACCTAGATTAAAAAAGTCCATTGTAATGCTAATGAGAAATAGTCGAAATAACATTAAAATACACTTTAGTATGATTTTGCCTTGCAGGCATGGTGAAGGGAGGGGGGTGCAAATAGCTATACGTCCACCCCTCTGCCCAGAAATAAATCACAAAAAAGGCACAATAAAAATATAATAAGTCTGTAACAATGGGAGCTATAGACCATAGAAGTATTATTGTGATAAAGCATTTTAAAAAACCTGCGCGATTTGAATTTGGAAATATAAACTTAATTATATTATGTAATACTAGCTGATCCGACAGACGTTGTCCTGTCTTCTATGTATGCACGCGCGTATTCTGTCGATCGCTGACAGTTATTTTAAACCATTAACAGTTATGTAAAATTGATATTGTCGTTAAGTTTTGTTAAATTTTCTAATTTTCTGCGCAATTTTTTGATTTTTTTCTTTCATAAGAACCTTCACCTGACAATAACAAACACAACAAAAAAAAATATAGTGAAATCGGTCCAACATTTTCATATTCATTTTTATATATATAGATAGATAGGGTGTAGGTGCAGATGCACCTCTCTAAAATTAATCTTGTCGGCGCCCATGCCTGCAGGTCATATAAGTATTTCAATAAAAGTTATAGGTATTGTTTTGTCCTATTCAGCGGAGGACATTGATATCTTGTTTGTTTATTTATTTAGGTCTTCTAGCAGACTTAACAAACAAAGCTATAACAAACATTAATGTTTGATTAGTATCTAGTTCGATATTTTGGTGACCATCTTCTTCTTTTTTAATAATAATAAAATGTTTATTATCAAAGGTTAAATATCATTTTGATAATCTTTATGAGCTTTTTCAACTTCTTGAGTGTAGGCCTCCCTTAAGATTTTCTATTCTTAGCGACACTGGGCTATTTTCATCCAGTTTCAGTTACCATCTTAAATGATTTCTTCATTAATAGTTGGCCGAATCAACCATATTTAGAAATTCATAAATCACCAATTATGTATTATAATCTAAATACATATTGAAAATGTTCTGGGATCAGTCAGTTGTAAATTAACATAATGTAGGTAATTAGTACCATCAAGACAGCTCCTATAGGTAAACAAATTTAATCTTGGAAAGGGACAAGATGTCCGACTCGAATTTAATATACGATCTCCATGGGATGATCAGAAATTTTCTTGGCGATAGGATATATTTTATATCCGCCCAGATAGCAACCACCGTACACAAGGTTTCATAACCGGCCATAGTGGCCCACGTAAATGTGTCGCGTTCTGGGAACAGCCCGGCCGGCATACAATAGGCCGGCATAATTGTGTCGATTTTCGGGAGCTAATCATCTATCGTCAGTCGACATTCTATTGGACCCCTCAACTTACCATTTGGTAGGCAGCGATCAATTTACTGCGCCCGTATAAAAAAATAATCAAAAATGGTCTTTGTATCCACTCTAGAACCAAACGAACTTTCCTAGACGAGATCAATTGGAGATCTTTTAGGCAAACTATTGTGGATTGTATAACCGAGCATGTATGTTTAGGACGTCTGTCAGAATGAAGGTCAAAGAAGGATATTTGGAAGTAAACTGGTACTATAACGATATATTAAGGAATGGGTAGGTAGATGAGTCAGAATCTGGTATAACATCATTGAAATAAAACTATTTTGCGGATTTTATTGCGGTTTTAATATTACAATTTTCTCCCGACGTTTCGAAGACTTTACAGCCCTCATGCTCGCTGGGCGTGCTGCGATAAAATTCCACAAAATAGTTTTATTTCAATGTCTAACATTCGTGTAAACATAAGAATTCATTAGGTATATTAAAATTAACAAATTCGAAATAATTATTTGAATAATCATAAAAATGTTTTTCAAATGCTTGATATATTTTTCATCAATAAATATGAAAAGTGATAAGGATTTTGATTTTAATTTCCATTAGTCAAGTCATTTGCCGTGCCTAGTCCCACTTTACCAAAAAAAATAGACCGAATGTAGCATTTGGCCATTAGTATTTGGCTACATTACATACATGTATGTATGTAATGTAGCCAAATATATAATATTATTTGCCTTTTTTTATAAAAGTCGTCCCTCACACATTCCCGGCAGAATTGTAACGAGATAAACAGAATTTAATAAAAAATCCCCTGCGAGATTACCATGACGGTGGCCAATTTACATATTTTGTTTTAATTACTTGTCAGTTTTATTGAATCTACCAAGATTTGGACGCAGAAGCGTAATTAAAGGTCCTCAAATGTAAATAATGGTTATGTATTGTAATAAAATAAAATATTTTGCCGTCTTATATTATAAGTCGTTCACACTATATTCTGAAATGTGCAATCTCAACTTGAAATTTGTGCACGTGCACTGTTATGGTTAGGACCTAAAATCGGTCCCTAGAGGAGAAAAAAATGGTAGAATAAACACTCCTAAATTGTAATTTATTAACTTCTAGGTAGTTAAGTTGTATTACTACGTAAACCAACTCGAAACGACTGCAGTGCTGAGGTCTCGGATTCGATATCCGGTTGGACAAAGTGATATTGGATTTTTCTACTCAATATCAACCTGGAGTCTGGAATTTGTGCCCGATATAGGAATGGTTCATCCCCTATCACGTCATGGGACGGAATGTAAGTTCACCAGTTACGCCTCTGCCTACCCCCTCGCAGACAAAAGGCGTAATTGTGTGTATATGAATCACATACAAAAATGTTTATGTAATTAAATTATGGGATGGAAATATAAAGTCCATGAACACTAAGAGGTCTAATTGCGCCCTTATTTCATTAAGGATAAAGGCTTAAACTTATGTATAAAAACTTGTTTTCAAACAAAATCAACTCAATAAAATAGGTCTCCGCTTCCCAACCTTTTATATAAAGAAGACTCGCTACAAAGTTCATAATTTAGATGACATAGTAACTATATTTTAGCAATGTCATGACGGCCGTGTGTTTTGGCAAACATCGTATATATAACGACATGAGAGGTCAGTGATCCAATGCAACATCGTAAATAGGCTACTATATGTTGTTTATGTTTGTATACAACTATAATAACCTAGAAACATGCTGGAAAGGCCTGTGTAGAAACAAGGTAATTTTTAGAAACACTGTTGATGGTAGGGTATATTGAAATTAAACTAATTTTCGTATTTTATCGCGGTTTTAGTATTTTATTTTCTCCCGACGTTTCGAAGACTTTGCAGCCTTCATGGTCACGGGGGGGACGGGTATATTTTATAACCGCTCGAAAAGCGACTACCATACACAAGGTAACCCGCCGTAGTGGCCCACATAAGTGTCGCGTTCCGGAATCAGCCTGTGTATATCCGGTTCCAACAGGCCGGCATAACTGTGTCGACTGTCGAGGTCATTGTCAGTCGACATTCTATTACCCCATTCCACTTATCATCAGGTGTAGTGGAGTCACTTTCCCGTGTATATATAAAAAAATACTAGTTTTTGCTTTAAGTTCGGTTTACGAGAATTTATTTTTGATATTTAAGATCCACTATGCATATTCCAGGGATAAGCAGATGGTACGTATTCGAATCGATATATACGTGTGCAAAATTTCATAAAAATTTATTCACCGGTTTATGCATAGACTTCTAACAAACACAAATCGAAACGTTTATTATATATTGCAAGTTACTTTCTTTGCCCGTAACTCGGTCTTTGAAATTCAGAATTTTGTGATTATTTTTCGGTTTATGTGTTTTCAAATTAACTGGATTTACTAATGTTATCTGATTATTTAAGTTGTTAAAAATGTATCAGGCTTTAAATCTTCCTCAACTTACAAATAATAGAAAAGACGTTACAAAATTAAAGTGTAGACTTTCGACTTTATATTATGTATCTTCAACTGTAAGTCTGAAGAAATAATTTTTTAATTCTCCGAACCATTATTGTTGAGTACGATGACAACATCGTTGACAAATTAATGCCAAATGCAATATATATAAATTGCCTTATTCATTAACCGTGAAAGGCGAACATTGACCGATTAATCGGTCCGACAAGTCGGCTTAAGCGATTATAAATGCGAAAGTAAGTCTTCCTATCTGTTATCTCGTCTTTTTTTTCATAATTGCTGCTAAACTAATTAACCGATTTTGTTTAAATTTAGTAAACAGTAAGCCTGGCACACACTGAAGAATATAGACTGTTTTTTATCTTTCAAAAGTACATAGTATGGATTTTATCCCCATAAAACATTTTCACGTGAGCGGAGCCTCGAGCAAAATCTAGTAATACAATTTAACACAGTCGTCGCATTAAACATAGGTTTCATGTAAATACATTTGCACATTAACTTAAATTGATAATATACATTTTTCCTTTATCTAAAATAAAGTTAACACTTCGAAGTTGATATTAATGTATAAAAAAATACTATTGACAACGACAGAAAAGTTTAAAGGCGATTAGAATTTTTTTATTTGTTTAGATATTTTTTTGGCTGACTGTAACTGAAGATTACGACGGAGCCGACATAAACAGGTAAGTGTTTCCCACACCATATATGCCGAATAACAATTGATATCCGAAAATGGTCTTTTGTTCATTGTAATAAGTTTTAATGGCATCAATTTAACTACTCCATTGCGCCTATAGTAAAGAACATTTCGACATATAGTAGCTATATAAACTACTACAGAAACAATGCACAACAACTAACACATGAGTTGATGAAAGACCGTAAGAAGATTAATGTACAAACACTGCAAGCCAATAGGTACTTTATTTGTTTTAGTAAAAATAATAGAATCCAACATTAATAATTTAGTTCAATATAACACGTGTTGTGTTGTGTTGATTTTAGAACATCCATACGTAAGGCATTAAAATATGGTAATCTATACTGTTGTGTAATTAATTTTAAGATTGAAATCAAACTATTTTCCGGATTTTTACGCTGTTTTTATATTATATTATGGTTTTCTTATATTATGGCGTTTCGAAGACTTTGCAGCCTTCGCAGTCACGGCGTGGACTGTTCGTTTATCCGAAAAGTCAAAGTTACAATATATATATATATATATATATATATATATATATATATATATATATATATATATATTTTACAATTTACAAAAAATCATAATATAAAAACGGCGGAAAATAGTTTTATTTCAACGTCTACCATTCGCGTAAACTTAAGAACTCATTATAAATTTAAAGTTTATGTTCGTATGGTTTTAATTGTTTTAACGCGTTAGTCTCTTATCACAATATTCTAAAAATGCTTTTTTATAAAACTATTTTAATTATAATACCCTTGAGCGCTATAGATTACTTTTGTCCGGAAACAGACTATATGCCGCGCGGAGTAGCGATCAAAAACTACTCTATCAACACGCATTAATAAAAATAAAATAAAAACTGTTATAATAAAAGGTCAAGGAATTAATTGTTAACGTATGCATCGACAAGTGGACTTTTTTATAAGTGGTGTAAATATTTGCGAAATCGAAATAAGCGTTAATTACAAACGATTAAAAAAACACTTAGCGCAAAAACGTAATAGGTAAGATGTTTAACCTAGAAACCTTGAACAAATATATTGGTATATATCTCTGTCCTATACATTTGGAGTGGAAACAGCTTAATCCAGTAACAGACTCTGACATTTTACGACCGAGAAAATCTCGATAAGGCGCGCAGTATATATTTTCACGGGGCTCAACGAAATTTTACGATTATCAGATTAGTATCGATATAAATGAAAATGAAATATCTTGTATCGATAAATTTCGTTGTAATCATCTCAGATATTGTACCGTATACGTAATTTAAAATGAAAACTGTTTTAGAAGTGAACTGTTTTCTATTTTAAGTGAGTTTGTTGTATTTTAAAATTGTTTAGTTCGATTTGTAAGTTCTATGTAGCTAAAATTATTTTTTTTAAATATAAAATTATATCTTGTTATGTTTGTATAAAGACTTTACAGTGTTAAAAGTGTTGCCCTTTCTTGTTAAACTTAAAAAATATTTTATATAAATACGGTATACTAAAAAGATTGGAATATATTAACAATATTCTAAAGTAGTCGATTTTAAAAAACACTTTAGAAAATAGACTGAATTTTAAATAAATTTCATTCTGTTAAAATCGAATTCTAGAAAATCTAAATAAATAATGAAATATTATACTCTTAAATATAGTTGTATAAACCCTATGAACCTAGATAACTCAATAGATTAAAAAAAACGGCAAATATTACAACCTAATAAGTTCAAGCCTTCTTCAAACCTAATCAATCCTTAAAAGATAGAGCAATAAACAAAATAAAATGAATCCACTCAATTTATTATTCGTAATTGCGAAGCAATTTAACTCCACTTTCGACAAGCCAGATCTCCCCGGGCTGGACTTTATCTAGATAGCGCGCCCTAGTTCCTATATCTTGATTTTGGAGGGCGTGGATGAATCTTTCTCATTACCGTCTGCGGGTCGCAGAGTAAAACAAGTGGAGACTAGAGAGTACTTGAGAACTAATTTAATTGGTGCTTTTTAATTTATATAACGATTTTTTTCGATTTTGTCCGCCTAAATGACCTCTTTGGTCACGGAATAAAAGACCTACCTAACTTTTCAGGTATAAAAATTCTATATAAGTTAATCCGTGGTATTTATCCCTGTGCCAAATTCCATCGAAAGTTTTTTGGCAGCGCTAGCGTTTACTTTCTATAAAATAAAGAACATATTTGTAATACGCATTTATACATAGCGTTAACTAATACGTTGTATGTATAAAATATATAAATAAGACGTTATAAAAAAATAATCGATTTTTTAAAGTGATCTTACTTTGATTTTTTTCCTCTTACTGATAGGGCTGGTTTTTTATGTCCTGTTCCAAAAGGCCGGCATCATTTTATCAACTATCGACAGGTAAGGGCTTGTTTTAACGGTGAAGAAAAAATCGTGAGGCAACCTGCATAACTTAAAGTTCTGTATCAGAATGTTGAGGATTTGTGAAATCTACCAATCCGCACTAGACATGTGTGGTACACTAAGGACTAATGCCTTTCAGTAGTAGCCGAGGCCCGTGCCCACCAGTGGGACAGTATATACAGGGGTGATATAATTAATAATAAGAATAATATGAGCCCTGTATTGTAGCCCAGCACGGGCCTCCTCTACTACTGAGAGGGATTAGGCCTTAGTCCACCACGCTGGCCTAGTGCGGATTGGTAGACTTCACACACCATCGAAATTCCTATAGAGAACTTCTCAGATGTGCAGGTTTCCTCACGATGTTTTCCTTCACCGTTAAAGCGAACGATAAATTCACAAAGGATTATACGATCCTAATATCAACGAGAATCAGAGTTCAATATTACGCTAGTACAACACTGTGTCAGCTGTACGTATGTTCTCTTATAAGCTGCTTTTACCGACAAATATTGAAAGAAGTCAACGCTAGTCGGTCACACGATTTTCAATTTATATACGACTGATTTCGTTCTGAGATGGTTTCATACATACTTATATACATAGTATCACGCTTCTATCCCATAGAGGTAGGTAGAGACTATGGATTGCCACTTTGCACGATTCTGACATATTTCTCTCGCTTCCTACACCTCCATCAGTCTTTTTATGCATTCCCTGCGGTTCATGAGATGGTTTCGGCTTCCGTGCAAGGGCGGAATTAAAATAAAATGAGCGCAAGGTGGCGCCTCTCGGTTAAAACCATGCAAGCTGAAAGGTAGCGAGCAAATACAATTAATTTTAAAGTAGTGAAAGGCGTTTAATTGATCATGTTTCCCGAACGTACATGTATTATTAGACGGCTTCTTCCAAATGGTTGAGTACAATTTTAATATTTGACTAGGTTTCCCGACCCCACTTTATTTACATAGCGTGCTCTGTTTTTCACATTACGCCGAGAAAAATCTTCCTTATTAAAATGTGGGTAGTGCACTATCTTTTCCTTTCTATTTCCTAGAAACGGTAAAACCGAATCTGATACTAATGTATTTTGCCCATAAGAAAAATCTCTATTACAGTCCCTATGCGCTAACTTTATACTATTTGTTTCTGTGAGATTCAGGTGTTTCAATGTATTGAATTGTCAAATTCGTAGAAATGAATATTCTCTTCAAAGATAGGTATAACTAGATACTTATATGTATTGTCTCTTTAACCATATTGACTAGTAGACACATTTGAATCCCTAAGTCGTTCACCTTTCGAAATATTTACGAGAATTATCGGAATTCTTGATCAGTTTCATACGTACTAACTCCTTGATTGACGAGATATATTTTTATTGTTTACCTCACTTTTAAGGCGTCTAGTAAAAATTAGCAATTTTTTCCCGAACACTACATTATTAAAAAAATAATCTCGCTTCAGTAGCTAAAGTTGTTTTGTTCTCTTGACGACAATATATTGAGAGTACAGCACCAATTTTTTTAAACTAGTGTGCTAAGTGTGTATAAGTGTACCACTCTATAAAATACGTATTACTTTATGATTAGTGTTTTATATAGAGAAACAAATGCCTGATACATAATTCATATAAAAAAAAATAATTATGATCTAATAACATAATTCCACTAAAGGTATTAGCTTTGCAATATGTAGATAAGACTCCTGATGAATTATCCTGTCTCACCGGTAGACACAAGCCCTTATTAATACAACTGCTACTATTAATCACAGCAATAGAAAAAAAATATATATTACCTAGACTATTGACGTATATTCTATAGACACGAACGTCCATATAAACTATTTGTTCAAAATCTGAACTAAAATGGCAACCAAAACGTCACTTTTATAACTTATTTATTCACTTGATCAACAAATAATTTTAATTATTTGACTAATATTTTTTATATACATCCAGGTTTGCACTTAGACTCGCGTTTTTATATTATTAGCGCCACTCCGTACACAACCACAAGCATCAATATTGCTACCATGCTAAAATCAATTTGAATGGATGGCAGTTCAATTCAGTTGAACACAGTGAATGTTCAGAACGTCAAATCTAGTACGTAATATATATGTAACGATATCCTAGATCTAGTATAATCATAGTACACCATTTTTGTCCTCGCGTGGAAAAATGCGATATCACTATCGCCATCTGGGGGGGTGAGTGAAACGGTTATGATGGTATCACCAGTTTTACCAATGTCGACACTCGGGAGTATTTCATCATCCGAGCGAACATTGGATCAAGTTCCTACCCTGTATACCCTACACTGGCATAACAACCAAAACCCGCGGTGGCTTTCATCGGCCATACGGGATAGCCCCGAGATATTTCGTTGCACTGAGATAGCTATGAGGAACCGTCCCTAATAGTCATAGTATACCAGCTTGTCTAGGAATTCGTTTGATACATTGTAATTAATGGGTTAATCAAAGATGGTATCTATAAAATTTGACTCAGTCTACTCACCAATTGTGCGATCCTGTCGCAAAAGTTGGATTGAGTGATATTATATTCAGCACTTATTTATATCATCTTAATGGCTATTTTTGTTTTATTCCTGTCGTGTCATGTTGAATTGCAAATTGAGAAATGCCAAAAACAACTCTACGTCTGGCCAAAATTAGTATGATGCTTTTAATAACGATTTCTGAATAATAATAATCTAATTATCGTTCAGGTTTTGTAGGTAAATAATTTTCAATTTTATTACTAAAAAGAACGATATTCGCGTATTATTTAAAAAAAAATAAAGAGATTATTTTTAATGATTACCAGGCGTATGTACCTCTACATGCTACATTTTCTATCTAACTACCTTTTTTTACTACCACTATTGTGGAATATGCTAGGTAAACGCCCAGACCTCATAGTCGTCTGACGCCCATCTTTCACTTGAGAGTGTAATTTAGAATAATAAATATAGAATACAATTCTCCTGTCCAATATCTTTATTGTACTACACTCATCAATACTTGAATGACAACGTTTTTCATCTTATCACGAAAAGCTAGTACTTTAGATAATTATTATGCCAAGTGGATGATACTCTATAGAACAAATATAACTATTTTCAATATTAAGTTAATTATATTTTTAGAATTACGATCGATTTGTATCGTAAAGAATATAAATGTATATACAAATTTGTATCACCTTCCAACTGAATACAATTTATCCCATTTAGTAGGATCGGTGCAACACTTTTCCAAGCCTGATGCATAAAATTTTTTCCTACAGAACGTTTCTTGGTATCAACACTCTAGTATTATTATGGAGTTAATTAATATAATTTATGTCACTTAAATGTAGGATCGGTACAACTCTTTTCCAATCATGATGCAGAAGGGATTTTCCTACAAAACGTTTTTTTAATGTCAACCCCATAATACAAGACTAGTATGGAGATAATTAATTTTCCGAATTAAAAGGAATGCATAGGTTTTTAAATTATTTTTTCATTAATACACACAATTTCATAATAGTTATAATAATATGCAGAAAACTAGTCTCTCTACAAAATTTACCATAACGTATGTTACTAGTGACAAATGTAGAGAAACTCAATTAAAGTAAATATTGCACTATATCATGAATTTTCTTTATATCCCACGAATATTAAGTTGAACATTAAATTAAGTAAATTAGTACTCAACTAGAAACACTAAGATCTAGGTCTTCTGCGTGTAAGTTCACTATCTCAGTTTCGTCCAATAGGAACTTTGCCAGGGAATATACCCGAGCTGTCGCCTCGAGACAAAGGAAAAAAATGAAAACTAGTATTCCGTTCTCTATTGCCCTAGGCGTAAAGAAGGAATTTTCTACTAATAAATATTTCTAATCAATGTCTATAATCAATAATTATATTAATTCGTCATTATGATAAACTAATTATATTTTAGTGACTATTTCTGTTAGACATTTTTTTTTTTTGGTAATATTATTAAAATTATCATTTCAGAATTTTATAATAACGTTTTATTTATTGGTGAATTCATCTTCACTTCCTTTTGTTTCCTCAATTAACGATATTAAATAATACATAAATCTATGCACATAATAATTAAAAAATATTTTTCATCAACTCCATTTCATCGAACCTAATCGATTTTGAACAAAGACATCGATACATCCCATAAAAATATCGAAAAAATCTTACCCTTGCAATATATTAAAAACACACACACTACACTGAACACCAAAAAAAAAATCACACTGTCACCCACTCGGATTAATTTATCCTTCGCAAATAAATTGTCTAATTTTAATTTTTCAGTCACAGCGCCGGAAATAGTCCAGACGATTATGAACGTTTCGTACAATACGACACACGCGAATCGTGCGACGGCCCGCGAGCGACTGGCTGGGGCTTGCGTGGCTGGAAGAAAAGCGCGGGAAACGCGGTAAAAACGCGCCAAAATACTTCAATGTTCGCGCTACAGTGAGCCGCTATGGGCGAGTTTTCTTAGGGACTTCAATTGAGACAGATCAAGCCCTGATGAGGGTTCCCTGGTTTTTGTTAACCAATTAAGATATCGGATTTTATATTTTTAATTTTCTCGTTATACACGCTTACTTCACGAAGGTCAATTTGTCGGTTTTCCATTCAAAAGTTATCGTTTCAGGAACATTCAATTCAAGTAAGTATTGCTCCATTCATAAAGGACGGTGTTAAGGTATTTACAAAATTCTATTCATGCGAATATGGCGAATAATAAACATGAAACGATAAAAAAATGATTGCGGACAATGACTGAGAAACAGATGTCGGTTTCACTCCTCGTAGAAGGTTCCGAGAAAAATTGTTCACCCCAGGAAAGGTTTGTTAACAACTCGAATACATTGTAGGGTTTGATGAAATATCAGACGATCGCTGTAAAAGAGCTGAGTATAATAACTTTATTTTGCTTCGCAGATTTCGACAGTCACTACCTATATGATTTAATTAAAATGTAAACAATATTAGTGTATAGTTATACCTTTGATCTTTCACAAAATCATCATTCAGCGCTATTCTCACGTGGTTATTTCTTGCCTCAACCTAATCGTGTTACAAAAATACAGAATTATACCCATTTCTTTTATTCATGTCCTCAAAAGTAAGTATTCCTTCTAAAAAAGGCTTATCTCCATACGAAACGCGAGTAAAGTCGGCACATTCGTATAAATTCTGTTCCATTTCGTTTAAATTACTTGCCACGATGTGTTGTGTCAATTTTAATACGGTAAGAGCGGCACACCTCTGTCGTACCTTCTTTTATTACTTTCTTAATCTTTTATGCCTGTATTAGCGGATATGTGGGAAAGGTAATACGCGTATTTCTGAAAGGGTGTTATATACGAAATTTACATTCGTACAAGGATATTGAATGAAGGGTGACTGACTTCAACATGTAATAATAAAAAGACACGTTATAGTACATTTTCCAATGATAAGACCGAAACAGTCTTTATATGAAACATTTAGTTTGACACAGTAAAAGTTACACCTTCACTTAAGGCGGTGCCCCTAGCTCTACAGCGCACAAGCCATATTTTTAGAAATATTCTAAATTTGTAATACATAACATAACATACATAACATCACGCATTTTATCCCCGAAGGGGTATGCATAGGCGCAACTAGGGCACCCACTTTTCGCCAAGTATGTTCCGTCCCATGATGTGATAGGGGGCGAGCCTATCGCCATATCGGGCTCAAATTCCAGACTCCGGGCTGATACTGAGCAGAAACAACCCAAATATCACTTTGCCCGACTCGGGATTCGAACCCAGGACCTCAGAGCGCTATTGTACCGGACGTGCAATACAACTACGCCACCGAGGCAGTCAAATTTGTAATACATATAGAAAAAAATTAAACATCATATTTCTAGAATATGTTATCTTTACTTTCGTTTTAAATATTTTTTTAAATGTGTTTCATTAATTTCTTAATGAAAATACAATTAAAATTGTTGATTCCGCGTATCTTCACAAGCACACATAATTTTAATTTGTAACCAAAACTATTACAAAGACAATTTAATAAGGAACATTTTGAGTAATTTTCAATTTAAAAACGACCTAACATTTATTTTCTAAAGATACTATTCATAAATCTTTGCTGATTCCCGTAACTCGTGCCCCTTAAATATATGGAACTAATGCTCAAGACCATCTGCTCGGAGGAGGACCTTAACATTACAATCTTACTCTTAGGCGTTTTAGGTGTTTTTATGTCTTCGTGGAACTTAGTTCCATACTGTACAGTAACCTAAATTTTGCCCAAACCATAGGGAGCTCTAATTTTCTTGTTCAACTTTAAAATGTTCTCTGTAGAATCAGTAATGTTAGGCAGTATTCCTTTTAATTTTTAACAATTTTATAATACTCAATGCTGTGGTCGCTCACGAAATAGTAAATCAAGCTATGAATGAATGGTACATACGTTGAGCGAATATACTGAGAGGGATTAGGCCTTAGTCCACCACGCTGGCCTAGTGCGGGTTGATAGAATTCATATACCCTCAAAATTCAATCTTATTGATGGCAATCTATAATTCTTATCAATTGTGAGTACTTATAAATGGCAGAGATCCCATATAGGCTTCTTTTCCAGTTTGTATCAAAAATAAAAAATAAATCCTTTGGTCAATTCATGTATGTTTATTTTTAGTAAATTCAATAAATAATGTTACACATTGAAACAAAGCGTGAATAAGGCAAATGATCGAAAACAAACAAGCTGCATTAGTTTAATTAGCGGAGCGGTGGTGCGACAAATCGACGTCTGTTTTTGATGGCGTTGTATAGCTTCCCGGGACCGCCCGTCAGCAATCATGCGCCCGATTGTTGTCCAGGAGATAGGCTGGGATACTTAAAAAAGAAATAAATAAAAGATTTATTTGTCACAGGCAGCTATAAAGAGGAAAAAAAGAGAATTATCATTATAACAAGGACAATCAAAACTAAACAAAAATCCTCTAATATTATAAAATCCTAAAGAACAAAAATCCCAAAGACTGCATGTCCAGGCCCTAACGGGTAGATGACCACAATCATGACAAATTTGTACTTATAAATTTATTTTATTTTGTCTTTTTTTTTTAAATTAGGTGTGGAACATAGGTTAATATGAAAGATTTTATACCGTAATTTAGCGGCGGTAGGATATTTGTAACCGCTCGGATAACGACATCCGTACACAATACGTAAAATCCACCTTAATGACCGTGTAGGTGTGTCGCGTTCTGGAATCAGCCTGTCTAAGTAAATCCGATTACGAACACGTCGACATAAATGAGGCAACTAGAGAAGGATGATTACCTTTAATCAATTGATATATTTGTCTGGATGCTACTTTATATCAAGTTCAGAGGAATCATTTCGCTATAATAATCTTGAATAAAGGCGAATTTGTTTCTTATTAGCAATACTTTAAAAATGCGTATCGTTCACGGCCCCAACTGTAGTAAGCTCTATAATTCACTTCTATATCATGTACACTTGGTGAACAAACAAAGCCTGTTAATGCACAGGAAGGGCAATGCCCTTTATAGCGAAAAGGTAATATTGTGGAGCATTAGCATTGACAAAAAACAATATTCCTTCACAAAGTTGAGCGACCCTGCATATGTTTTTAGTATTTTTATAATTGGTAGATAATCGGTTTACTTTGTGAGGAACTAGCAAAATCAATGATAATAATTTTTAAACGTGTATAGCTCTTGGTCCTAAGCTAGGGGCGGTTCTGGTTCCCAATTAAACCGCACGAATTCGCAGCGATCTACCGCCCTGACAGCCGCACTGGATATAGACTGCTTATACTATAGGGGACGAAAAATAAAGGGTCAAAAATTTGGGATATTAGGTAATGCCTCAAAAGGTGGATTGAGGGGGTGAAAAGTCAGTAGGTATTTTATCACGGTGCTGGTTATAGTCTGCTTATGTAGTCTATATGAAACGACATTGAAATATAATCTTATAGATTTTATCACAGAATTTCTTCCGGCGTTTCGAAGACTGCAGCCTTCGTGGCCACAGGTTGGTCCGTGGATAAAACTATTATATGCATTAACGAAAGAAATCAATATAGGAAAAAGAGTTAAATTTTGGGATATTAGCTTATAAATAAGTTAAAGTGGAGGTGAAATGAGGGAGTTAAAAGTAATTAGTAATAATGTTAATGGTTTAAAAAACATATTGCCTCTGTTTAATATAGGCAAACTAAATCAATATAAGTAACTTGGAATTGATGAGAATGAAAACAAAATCATTCTAATACTTATTTTATTTTAAATAAAGATTATAATATAGATTAACGGATTATAAAGAAAAAAGTATTATAGTTTGTTAAATTACAACTTTATTGTAAAGACTGAAGCATTACTTTCATATTACAACCATCAATTTGCACTATTGGCAACATCAAAGGAGATATTGATCTATGCTTAAGTCACTCTTATTTGCAGTAGGTAACACTTTACCATTAGGTACCTTATTTTTATCCCCAAAAGAAAAGGTCTACAACATAATACGAATAAAAACGAAATAACGTATTCCGCCGCGATATAAGTAAATGTTACATTAGCCACGTCGGATAAGGAAGGGTAACTCAGAATTCCGGTTTGGAATAACACGAATCGGGAGGCTACACGATCATAATCTGTCATTTGGGAAGCGAGATTCATTCACGGGTTTATATTTGAATTTACCTATATTTTCATGTTGGTTGTATTGAGTCGATTTATATGGGGATGTTTGATAGGTTCTTTTTAAATGATGTGCTTTGTTTATAATTAATAATATCAGCCCTGTATTATATACTTGCCCACTGCTGAGCACGGGCCTCCTCTACTACTGAGAGGGATTAGGCCTTAGTCCACCACGCTGGCCTAGTGCGCATTGGTAGACTTCGAAATTCCTATCAGATGTGCAATTTATTGTTCGCTTTAACGGTGAAGGAAAACATCGTGAGGAAACCTGCACATCTGTTTATAATTATTAAATGATATTATAAAGCTCAATTTAATGATATCAGTAATTGAATTTCAAAGAAATATTCATCGTAAAATACGATATTTTGTATAAATATATATGATATCATGGCATCTTGTAATTCTAGTGAAACGACTGACCGAAAAACACGGTGGAAGTAGACCGCTTTTGGCATGTCCGTCAAGAAGTTTAAGAGATCTCTGTTCAGCAGTGGAATTCATGTGTCTAATGATGATAATTGATCTGTTTTCTGTTTTAAATACTACCTAAGCATAAAATTATTTATGTTTGTAACTAATTGCGACGAATGTACATCTTTTATTCACAAAATATATTCCAGAAAACTCCACCGTACCTCCGCATTCACGTATTTTATGATAACTTCCGTAGAATTGCAGCAAATCAAAATAAAAAGGATCTAAAATTTTTCCGCAACTTCCCATTCCGCTTTACATTAAAACTCTGTGATTTAAAATAGTTTCAAAGTTGTAACTAGTTTCTAGAAATACTATAATAATAATAAATTGCTATTTATTTACCGGGCTACGATATTACAGAGTTTTGTGCAAGCTTTTGCAGCATCATTTTATAATACTTTTATATAGTTTTACTATAAACTTATAAAAATGTCATGATACATTAATCGTATTTTAATATCGTTATGATTTTCGAAAAATGCACAAAATATTTTGCATTAATAGTTTATCTTTTATCAGAGCCTACTTCAGAATAAGCTATCGCCTTCATATGCATCAGTGAGCCAGGCGTATTTTTCATTAATAGGATTATTTGTAAGCATTATCATAATGGTACGATTGCACTGCAATTCCATTTGTGGATATAAGTCTTTTTAGGGACAGGGCACAGCGACCCCCTGCACCTGATGGTGAGTGTTGTGAGATCTAATAGAAGAATATCGACACAATTATGCCGGCCTGTTACAACCGGATATATACAGACTGATACCAAAAGCGATATACTTTCATGGGCCACTATAGCGGGTTGTAATACCTAGTGTACGGTGGTCGCTATCCGGGCGGATATCAAATATGTCTTACCACCACCAGAAAGATTATAACTAATCATAACTATACTATAATGGTTATAACTAATATTCAAACAAAATATAGCTAAATATTCAATCAAGTTTAAGACACTACTAAGGACTAGCAATAAGTACAAACCTAAGGCACTAACGTAAGAGAAATTGTGACTCTACATCAAACGTCCCAGTCGAAATCACATCCATCCCGAGGGATTACAAGGGTCGTAGTGCCCTGGCACTCACTAATCCTGATCAATGGTAGGGCTCAGGTTCCATCTCGTTCATTTGTACCGACTTAGAGAGAGATAACATCACCACTTTCAGTCGAACTTCTCAAACAATGACTTTTGTTCAAAACAGAACCTTGCATCTGACCTATGGACAATGGATAAAGTAATTATTGTGGAGTTTGAAGCTGAAATGTTATTAAGGCTTCTGAGGTACAATACCATTGATATACGTCCTGAAAACATTTTCCATAAGCGGTACAGCAAGACTTAACAAAGTTATTAAGAGTCTTTCGTTTTTTTTTTAAATATATTAGAACTATACTGATGCTAAAAACCATAGTAATTTTCTGTTAAATTATAAAAAAGGGCAATTTGTTTACTCAAGCAATTCCTCCTCAAAATATTCGTAAATAGAAATATAAGTTTTAACAAAAGTGTATCTTATTTTCTTAGCAATAAAGTTTTTCCAACATCAAAGCTCAGGTCCTATGTTCCACATTTGCTGGAGGCCGATCAAGAAATCAAATCGTAGCGCCGTAAACACTCGCTGGCGCTGCGAGCTAATCCAATGATCTCCAACACCACCAGCACTGCGTGTTGTGTTTATTCTACCGTTTCTGTCAGTTAGTGAAATCATTGTAAACTGATTGTAAAGGTGAATTTCGCTAAAACATGTATGTGTTACAGTTAAAACCCGTTCTTAGTTACACGTTTTCTGTAGTTATAATCAGAATTTACTTGTAAACTTTAACTCATAATATACAACTGCAATAACATACCCAGAAATCTATTCAATAACTTTTTTTCTAACTTAAAAAAGGAACCTAAATCATTGTATTTTTGTCTGTTTAGAGACTCATTATAGAGTTCTGAGAAAATTATTTTCATTGTGATTTTGATTAATGTACCTGATCTTCTAAACATCATTTTTCACCTGTTACTTAAAATATATGAATATCAAAAGCAGAATCTTTAAAATTTCCGATCTTACACATTTTATACTGAATTCTAATTTCCGAAAACGGGCGCTTGAGAGCGTAATTAATGATGGAAAACGTCGTAAGAATTCCCCTTACTTTTAATTGCATACTTAAAGCGGAATGGTTTAATTACATTGTTAAAACCGATTTTGTGAGATGTACGAATAGTATGAGATGTTTAAAAATTAATATCTGCTTTATTAATAAAGATACTGCCTGTATAGTTGTACTGCATGCAAAGTACGACAGCACTCTGTGGTCCTGGGATCGAATCCCGTGTCGGACTAAGTGATATTTGGGTTTTTCTACTCAATATCAACCTGGAGTCTGGAATTCGTGCCCGATATGGCGATAGGTTAGCTACCTATCACGTCATGCGACGGATCAGTGTTGGCGAAAAGTGGATGCCCTGGTTGCGCCTCTGCATACTTCTTCGGGGATAAATGCGTGATGTTGTATGTGTATGTGTGTGTAATAAAAGCAACCAAATTGTGTAGATGTCTCATGTATTCGAAATAATTAATCCGCTCAAAGGATTTTGGTTCGAATTAGGAACCGTAAATATATTTACTGAATAAACATATCATTAGTTATTTTTTAAAACGATATCGGTAAAGAACTTTCACGCAGAGGAAATTTCAAGCAAAATCTAGTTCATTATATTAAGCATATGGCTCGACTAGACTTTTTGTATAATCATATCTCTTTCTATAATCAAATAAAAACTTACATACCAGAATCCTATCGACTAGATAAGATGCTTTACAAAATGTAATAAGACCTAAAATCTTATGACGTAACGCCGAATTCCGAGAACAAAATAATATTCTAGTGTATGAGTTAGTTCTCAATGAATTTAAAACCTTATTTATCGCCGTATCTGTATTTGGCACGTGTGCAGTGAGTGCTCGCAATTTTAATAAAGACTAATAAAAAGATAAAATGGAGTAGTGTATAACTATTTCATTTGATATTATTTATTAACAAAGTAAACGACCGGGCATGACCATTGAATGCAATGAAAATTCTGAATGCGTGTTACAACCTTTAAACAAACAAAGGATGAACAAAGCGTGACGTTTTTGTATTGTTTCGCATACATTATCTGTATTTCTTAGGAATACAGCTCTCAGGTATCTCACTCGACAAAGTACAAAGTCTTCGAAACGTCGGGAGAAAAAAGTAATAAAAAAGACGTTTTATTACAATATCTATCTCGTTGTTTATCAACAATCCAATGGATTTAGATGAATTTTGACGTAGATCAGAATTAAAATCGGCTTTTTACATCACCATGAAAGGCCAGTGGGGTTTATTTGCAAAAAAGTCTTTCACGTAGACGGAGCTGCGAGCAAAAAGAAAGAAAGAAAGAATAATTTATTGTCGCGGTACATATCCATATTATATATATATACATAACAAAAAATAAAATAAAGAAGAAAACCACTAAGTAATTAATTTAAGAAAAGAAGATTTATGAAGCACTAGTTATGAAATTTATTTCACCACAGAAATTAAATAAGCCAAAGTAATTCTGTTCGTTAGTTACGCTTCTGCGAAGACAGAACTAAACTGATTATTATAAAATTTGGTACAAAGTATATTTCAATATCAAGAGACATATGCTACTTTTTCAGTTGTCATAAACCAAATTACAGACAGGCAAAGCCGAAAGAAAAAGCTAGTCGGATATATTTTGCGAGCTGTATTAAGAATATATGCGAAAATATTGTACATATTATTATCGTATGTATGATTTTCTAATTAATTAATTTATAAACATGAGGTAACTAGTCACTGTTGGTTTATAATAGATGACTGCCATTTGTTTGCGGTATAGAGTATTGTTGATGAGTATTAGGTATTCTAATAAATAAATTAGTAGTCTAATTAATACCCTCCTGCCATAGATTTATAACTTTTATTTCTGGTTGCATTTGCCTAAAAGAATTTGACTGCCTCAGTGTCGTAGTTGTTTTGCATACGTGGTACAAACATTACTCTGAGGTTCAGGCTTCGAATCCCGGGTCGGCAAATTATATTTGGGTTCACTGCTTACTACCAGCCCGGAGTCTAAAATTTGTATGCGAGTTATAGGCTCACCTCCTGTGATATCACAGGATGAAACACTTGTCGAATAGTGAGAGCCCTAGTTACAACCAAGTACCATACCTTTCTGGGTAATGGTGTGTTGTGCTTTGCAATTAATATACCATATATAATAGTATACTTTATAATAATATAAACGCAACCTAATCATAAGAAACAAATATGTTATCCTTCCAGTTGGCCTACTTTTCTGTGACAGGCACTAATAACGAAGCTAAGATCTGGGACAGCCTGTGACGTCACGAAACGACTTCCAGCTATATTAGGATTTAAACGTTCCGAATGGGAACACTAGACGTGGATCATTGATAAATTCTTTATTTTAGGTCTTTGCACCAAACTCTGTAAAGGAAATTGCCAATGACTGTAGTGATGGATTGCATATTTCTTTTTATCTTAATATCTGGAAGTGACAAATAAATATGGAACGTATTTAATCTATATATATATAAAAATTAATCCCAATTTACCGTGGTCACGCCATCACGCGTGAACGGCTGGACCGATTTCACTATTTTTTTTTTGTTGTGTTTGTTATTGTCAGGAGAAGATTCTTATGAAAGAAAAATACAAAAAGTTGCGCGCAAAATCAGGAAATTTAAGAAAACTTAACGAAAATATTAATTTCATATAACTGTCAATTGTTTGAAATAACTGTCAACCATTGACAGAATGCGCGCTGCAAATTCATAGTTAAGACGGGACAACGTCTGTCGGGTCAACTAGTTTTATATATATCCACATGGCCACTAACTTTACAATGGATGATTAAACAATATTGAATTTGTTACAATTCACGAAATATTTTTGTGAGGCACAAACGAGTTTACTTTATTTTAATGCAAAAATATTTTTGTTGAATGTTGCTAGTATAAAATAATAAGGCGTTTACTCTCAGTCAATAGAAGAAATTTAAAAAATATGTACTTATTATTATTATTTTGGTTCCTACATTCAAACAACATTGTTCAAATCTGTTTACTTCACGCGTATATGTAATTAAAAATTCAATATAAATAAATAAAGACACTCCTTGACTACATTTTAAACAAAGATACGACACATTACGTTGTAAAAAAAACGATTAAAATAACGCTTAAACTGAAATTCCTAAGTTTACATTTGACCCAAATTGAGCGCGAGGTCTTTCGCTCCTCGATATCGCTTCTAAACTGCGTACAGCCATCGTCTTGAACTAAGAGCAGCTTTTAAAGGAAAACTTTGAAACTGCTTTTTCTTAGATTCTCAAGGTGTTAATTAACTAATCTTTCCTGTCGGTAATAAAGGAGATTAAAGCGATTGACTTCCGACGCCCTTTTTATTATCTATAAACTCATTTAAACTGTTATTTACAGTTTAATAACTGACTAGGAAGAAATTACTTTATGGGGTAATCTTCAGTGGTCACAAAATATTATGTTAGGACTAATGTGTTCCGGTTAGAAGATATGGTAGACAGTGTAATATGGTAGATAGTGTACTGATAATAATGAGACTTATCATATAATTAGGTGTTCCCTTGGTGACGTTCTTAAAGTGAATACGCGGTATAAAACAACCAGCGCGCTTAGGTCCTAGTTTCTAATCCTGGGTTGGATCAAAAATAATAGTGACTGGGATTTTCAATCTTAAAAATTACTCAGTTGCATCTTGGAGTCAGATGTGTGTGTTGACGGTGTGATGCCCCTGTCCTTCAGAAAACACGTAAAGCCGTTGGTCTTGAGCCTGATGTCTCTCCGGTCATGTCTGCCGTCTCGAGAGTGAAGTAACAAAGAGTGCACCCGTATATTGCGCACACCCTTTCTCCATATCTCTTGCGTACCTGGCTGACTCCGTGGAGATTGGCCATGGCTGAAATTCTGCTAGAAAGGATTTACTAGCGACCCGTCCCAGCACCGCCATAATAGCAGAAAATCAAGGCCTCAAACTATCTCCACAATAAATAGCTCACGGTTTCAGCCGAGAAAAAGCTGTTCTGGGATAAAACTGTCGCTTTATATTTTTCTTAGTAGCCTACGTCCTTCCCTGGGCCTTAATCTATCTCCGTACCAAATTTCATCAAAAGTCGTTCGATCCTTTTGAGTTTATCACGTTCAGAAAGTGAAACGTAGTAGCGGACTTTTCTTTATAATATCTTCTTTCTTTCATTAAGTATAGATGAACAACTTTTCGTATATAGATATTGTTACATGATGTAGGTTATTGTGACCAAAGTTCGTTATATAGTTTCATACTCCGAGTGAGTTTCCAACGGCAGCTTGCACTAATACTGCAGATGTGACAATTCCCTCTAGACTTTACGTATGCACTAAAAACTTTTTGTATCAAATGTTACGGTTGTAGCAACCATGATGGTATTCAGAAGGATCGCGGAATGAGCGTTAAGAACACCAAGATCTAGTATAATACTGGCTTTAGTATAACTCCCAAGTTATCGTATTCTTGCGAAGAAATTTGCAGTTTCATTATTAGTAGATCTACTCCCTTATTCATAAACGTTTTTATCGGACGGAGTAAATTAATATTGTTGTATCTCAATATTAGCCAATCACAACCGCCCTATGTCTACGCACTGCAAAGACTGCCATGCCGTTAGCACTGAGAAACAGACTTGTTATCACAGCTTTACTCCGTTCTTAGATAAAAAAGTCTATGAATAAGGGCTTGTATATAAGCTGCTTTCTCACTTTTTTTCCCGGAAAGGGACCATATAAGAGGCACAGAAGCCACGAACAACACCTTATTGATTGAAATCTTATGGTTCTTTATATGAAAACGTCTACCAAACTTTTAAAATTTATCTATTCATCAAGTTTGTGAAGATATTGTTGATCTTGCTAAAATCATAAATGCTTTTTATTCAATTCAATGCATGAGTATTGTCAAATACAATGCAATATAATACATTTTATTGCACACAGTATCCATAATAATATATTTCAATATTAATTAACTTCTACGCTAATTATGTTAGCAGAGCGTGGTTTCGATTCACGGACCTATACTGCAGAGTAATAAGGGCGTTATTACTCTGCAGTATATCCCATTCCTAACAAATTACACTTCATTTAAACACGAGTAATTCTAAAATGATTTTATTAATCAACAGAGAACAATGAACAAGTTCTCGTATAAACACGAAGTACAACATACACCAAGCGAAACATAAAAACTGTTGGGACTTTTTCATTTTTTTATTATTACTACAAGTTGAGCGCGAATTTCTAGCGATATTAAATTGACACAACGTTGTGCAGAAATATGGCACGCAATAAAAGTACAGTGAGGATCGAAATAGGGTATTTTTATTAGATGCCGACGAAATTTCTAGGCAAAAGGTGATAGTTGAACGATTCCCTTAGAATTTTGGCTTAAAATAGGGTATTTTTAATAGATACCGACGAAATTTCTTTTGAAATGATGATACGTAAGGAATTCTCGAAGAATTTCGGGTAGCCACTTAATTAATATTTAATTGATATAGACACTCCATTGACTTATTGTTTCATATGCAACATTTTACAATCGTGCTCCGCTCCTATTGGTCATGTCATAATGTTTATAGCATTACCCGTTAAATGGGCTATCCAACACTAAAATATTTTTTCAATTTAAACCAGTGGCTCCTGAGATTAAGGCGTATAAACAAACTCTCCAGCTTTATATTATACCAAGATTATATCTTAATATAGTGTTAGGCTAATATGTTAGGCAACGGTAAATTGCTGGTGGTCGAAAATATTTTATATCTGCCTGGATAGCGACCACCGTACACAAGGTGTTTAGAATCTCTATAGTGGTCCATTTATGCGTGTCGCGTTCCGGGTTCATCCTGTATATATATGCTTATAATAGGCCGGCATAATTGTGTCGACTGCCAAGGGGTACTTCTCTCGTCAGTCGACAATCTATTGGACCCCACTCCACTTACCGTCAGTTGCAATTTGGGATAAATTTAAAGTGCCCGTATAAAAAAATATACAGTTAATCATATAAACTTATAACAAACAGCTTCGACTGTATCGAAGCTAATACCATCCAAACAGTATTTTTCATTCACCAATCGGCTAAGTGATAGATTTATCTATTTGGATGAAACTCAAACCGATTGCATTGTCTATTTTTTCAAATAACATTTTGTATTGGAAACGGAAACTATATTTCCCTAGGGGAATGTATCAATCATGTGTTTGTTTTTGCTGCATTCTATATTCGACGGGAGTTGTCAATTTAAATTTGTAAAATGTTTATAGCATACCTATAAACTCTAATGGTTGTTTTATGCATAATAAATTTTATATTGTACTGACAAATAAATTTAAAAAAACTTATATTGCATTAATGATACCCTTATACTAACTTTTGGTAACAAAATCTCCTTTCCTGAAATAAAAAACAGCCTGTTGCACTCATTAATAATGTAGCTTCCATGATTGAAAGAATTTTTAATACACGGTAAGTAGTTTCTAAGATTAGCGCGTTAAAAAAATATGACGTATTTACCGAGCACCGTTTAAGGGGAGACTTATGTTCAGCAGTGGCCAGTTGTAGGCTGATGAGGGGAGCACCGTTCCGTAGCATGTATGCATTTTGTAATTAAAAATTTTGGATGATGTTACTACTATTTATTTGCCTACCATTAAGCAAGCTACTTGTTCATCTTAAAAATTATTAATATATACTATTATAAAAAGCTAAAGAGTTTGTTAGTTTGTTTGAACGTGCAAATTTCAGGAACTACTGGTTCGAATTGAAAATTATTTTACTTTTAGATAGCCTATTTATCGTTAAAGGCTATAGTCAAACTCTTTCACGTGGCCAGAGCTGCGAGCAAAAGCACTAGCTTTTGCTCGCAGCTCGTGGGGGACTTTGTTTTATAATACACTAGTATTATAAAACAAAGTCCCCCGCCGCATTTGTCTGCTGGTATGAACGCAGTAAACTTAAAAACTACTCAATGAAGTACGATAAAATTTGGTATGGAGATAGCTTGAGACCCTGGGAAGGATATAGGCTACTTTTACCTCAGAAAACTCATTCACCCGGGCAAAGCCGCGAGCAAAAGTTTGTATGTATATAAAAGTACACGAATAGCATACACCTCTCTTGCTTGCTAACTAAATATTAGACAGTCATGAATACTCAACATAAACAATTATATGGAAATGATACATCATTGTGGCTGTCTAATTAAATCAACGAACATGGTTGATGACTGACAATGAATGATGATGTTACTGAAAATCAAGATTGAACGCAAATATCATTTAGTAAATCAGTGCTAATTCAAGTGGAGCTGCTAAAACATGTTAAAGCTTGTTTATTAATGTACATAATTACTAGGTTTATGTGGCAGATTATAAAATATTTACAACATTAAACACGCCTAAACACAGCGTTGTCACAAATAATAATGATTTTGCATTTAAATACACACATATATAGGTAGTTAGGAGGCCCTATTCTATTAGGGTATATCCGTCTTTTTGCAATTACGTGCATTCTTATCGAAAGATAGCTTTCACCTCTTAGAATTATTATATTGGCAGTCCTGTTGACATTCGAAATAGTTCATCGGTTAACACCACTAACGAATATCAAAAACCTTTTTTTTTTGGTTTCGCGGAGAAAGTTCCTTATTACTACCGCCCAGCCTTCATGGGGGGCGACTGAGCGGTTATGCTGGGGTAACCGTGCCTTACGGCCCGGCGTTGAGCCGCCCGGATTTGATGGTGACCTTCGGGCGACCGCCGGGCCGAGTCCCTAACCCTATATACAGCTAACCTATGCACGGCCTACCAGCTAAAACTCCGCGGTGGCCCTCTTCGGCGCATTAGGGACGACTGCGGGCTTCCTCTGACGGAAGTGTCTAAGTATTCGTCCGCAGCCGCCCTGCGCGGTGCCGCCTTGCGGCCCGTCTCCCTATGGGGGGGGCTCAGAAGCCCCGCGCACCGAAGGACGCCCTCGGCGTCTACGGCAGCATGAGGCCAACTACACGCTGCCGTCCATCCCGGGGGTCAACCGAAACATGTGCAAAATTGCACAAAAATGCACTAGGGCGGACAGCCCCCTGCTGCCCGCCGACGACCCCCTTCGTGGCCCCTATTAGTCGCCTCTTACGACAGGCCGGGGATACCGTGGTGGAATTCTCCAAACGCCCCCATTCCACAGGGCGGGAAACGCCGGTCAGTCGTCCACCCGGCGCCTCCTTCGTCTCCTCTGACGGCGGGAGGGATCCTCCCTCTCTCGATCCCTCTCGGCACTCTCCTTCTGCGAGAGGACCACCTCGCAGAAGTGGGCCACCGCGCGCCAGGCCTCCCGACTGCCGACCATGGAAGCGACCACGGCCGGCAGCGAGAGATCTCCTCCGACGACTGAAACGAGAGCGCTGCGCTCCTCGTCCCAGGCAACGAATATCAAAAACCTGTGAACAAAGTTTCAATAAACAAATAGACACGTCACGAGGAGATTCCTCAAAAAAAAAGCATTTCAATTTGGTTTACACGCAACAAAAATACGTTGGAATTCTCCAATGGACGTGCTTTCAACGGGACAGTTTTTGAACAGAATTTCAAATTTGCGCTGAGTCTCGCTGGATTTGTTTGAGCCGTAGTTTGTTGAAGTGGACTGACACCACAAAAATCATAAATCGGATCCTGTGTAGAAGTTTTTTTATAGCTTTAAATAATGAGACAAGCTTGGTATAGTAAGAAAGTAGATACCACCGTCCATAAACAGTAGAAACACCATCCAACACCTTGAATTACGAAGTAGGTATTGCTTGGCGTTCCACTGCGCTCGCTAACCTGAGACATGAGATGGCTTATTATATCCAGTAGTTACAACGACTACAGTGTCCTTCAAACCGGAACACAACAGTGACTAAACACTGCTGCTTCGCGGCAGATATAGACTTTGCAGTGGTACCTACCCAGGCAGACTCTCACATATGAGCAACCTACCACCATTGTTGTGCAATCGACTGTCTGTCTAGTCGGCGGCATATTGATTATATTACAGTCCATTTCTACCGACTTACCACCGATTTCAATAACGAATCCAGTCGCTTATTTTAAAGGATAGCAAAAATAGGCTAATTAAAATAGTTTTTTTAAACGCGCTGTCAAATTACTTATTAAGACTTGTTCGTTCTCATCTTCAGATCAAAGATCAAAATTGGGATCGTTAATTAAAAATGGCTGTTAATGATGTCAATCGTACTTCAGAAATAGAGTACTTATTAGTGAATTGATAGACGGCAGATTATATTTTACTAATTAAACGTTAAAACTGTACTAGACAAAACTCATGAACCTCTAAAAAATAATAATTTACATCTACAATATTTCGTTTTATTTCTTATTATCATTTGAGACTGCAGGTTCAGAAAAAGATTTAATTCAAAGTAACTTATCTACACTTACATAAAATGGTCTTCTATCAATGATCAACGCTACTAAACAGCGGATAATATTCTTAAATGCGATTAATTTAAAAGAACTTTAGTCGGAGGCAATAAGAGCGAGTCGGATTAGAACGGTCTCTGTGAGCGGATTGCTTCGTAGTCTACAGATAGTCTATCCGCTGGCACCACTTTGATACGGTAATTGAGTCGAGAATTTCTTCATACTTTTATTAAGAAAAGAGCCTTTGAGTGTTTGTCGTTTAAGTGTATATTTAGTTCTATTTATCCGAGGCAGTGTGTTCATTACTTTACCTACTATGATGCCGCTGACAGTGTGGTGTTGTCACTTCGGCGAAACTTAGAGAAGTGCCATGAAGGCGTGTAAAATTAAAATGACACTTTATTGATAGGCTCACCATCACATGTGGTGACATAGAACAGAATTTGCACAGAATAAGTTGCCCCAGTTGCATCTCTGCCTACCCCTTCTAAAAGTTGTGAGTGTGTGCATATAATGTAATCGGAGCACATTATTCAAAATCCCGTATCAATAAACTCAATAGTTGTCACCGTTGAACTAAACAATGGTTCAAATTAAACAAAGCAAACGAGAGTTTGTGTTACCAAATTTTGAACTGAAACACAGTCATTAGCATAAAGTTTATTAACGCTACAGAAATACAAAATAATGACTTTAATGCCACGCGCAAATCGGTTACCGCCAATTAGTGAATCACCTCGTATCGATAACATCGATTAATTCAGACGAATATCTTAACAATAAATGTGAAACGTTAAGAACATTGGATGTTTGTTAGAAGTAAATTTTGTTGTTAACTTATATATTTTATTAGCAGTACTTTTATTTTCTTGTATAGATGTGTAGTGCGTAAGAGTTACTTTAAGTACACTGCGAACCTTAATCTGCTAAATGTATTTAATTTGCTTTGTTCAATTTTAAGGATGTGTGACACAAGTTCAATCTTAATGCATCCTGAGTTGTTAAAACCTATATTATGTTGTAATAGGTATCTAAATAAATAGATAAAATAAATGCAAAAAAAATCAAATTAATTTATATAGTTACACACAATAACTATATCATGGATTAACATAGCGTCTACTTTTTGTCCCGAAAAATATACTGTAACCTCTGATTTACATACTCGCCGAGCGCAGACGAATAATCACGAATACGTGCATGTAAACAGGTCATTCGGGTGTATTCATTACTCGTAATTCATAGTCATATCCGTGCACAAATTATGGATCAATAGTTAGACTATGAGGTGTAAGGACACATTTCATAGAATTTGTATAATACTAACTTCACATTTGTAGCTGCGCGGGAGCGCGCTCGTCAACGTTCGCTGGCCGTTCTCCGTCACGCGCCACATAATCGCAGATAGTACCGTAGCCATTATAGTAGTCAGTGATTTATTATTTAGTGATCAATATAGCCATATGCGCAGCT